>NW_028143221.1:0-183000 GCF_977018435.1 Lepisma saccharinum
ATGTCCTCGGGTAAGGACACAGAGGGCGAAGGGGATGAACAAGGGAGGAGCTTTCAGCTGCGTCTTAAGTTTCAGGGTGGTGGCTGCCACCCTGACTCGAGAGCTACTGGACTTGAGAAAATATTATTTCCTATGCACCTGCTTGAACTTCTTCTCTGTGGAGCGAGGAGTGGTTGCTGTTTTCCTCGAAGCAGGGCGGGCTACTACGGGAAGCGTTGTAGTTTGAGTCGACACGTCGCTGGTTTGTACACCTATACTTCGACGGGTAAGAGGAGTGGTGCGTATACTTTCACGGAGACGTTGTTTTGCTTCACCAGCGGAGATTTTCTCTGTGACGACCAACTCTCTGATATTCTTCTCTTGTTGGAAAGAGGGGCAGTCACGATGCCAGACTGGGTGCTCGCCTTGGCAATTAATGCATTTGGGACCAGAAGAACAGGGTTCGGTCCCATGAGCAGGTTGACTACACTTACCACAAAGGGCGGTAGTGTCCTTGCAGGAAGGCTGTGTGTGCCCGAAGTGCTGGCATTTGAAACACCGCATCGGGTTAGGGATGTACGGCCGGACTTTGAGTCACAAATATCCAGCCCGTACCCTATCTGGGAGAGTGGTCGTTTGAAACGTTAGTGTAAGTGAAGCAGTTGGTCTGAGAGTGCTGCAAGAATCTCTTACTCCTCAGCATTTAGGAGATCCCAGTGAGAATCACTCCTTTACTACTGTTAAGTTGACGATGTGGTTCAACATTAACAGGTAAGTTACCCAAAGATCTTAACTTTAAAAGGTTGTTGGTCTGGCGATCTGTGCTGGTCTGGATAAGAAGACTCCCGTTTCTCAGCTGAACCAGCGGCGTAGTCTAGCTGTTTCTTGATAGCAGCTCCATGTTTCTTGGTTTTTGCAGATTCATCATCGGTCTTCTGAATAATATAACGTGGAACGTTACTTGCCTTTTCCACCAATTGAAGCGGGCTCGAAGGCCGCGCTCGTTTTGGGGACTTTCCCCCGTTTGTGTTGTTTTTTGTACCCATTCACAAAATTGTTTTATTGCGGAGGGTCCATAAATTGTCGCCTCGACATGCCCTCTATGCCGAGGAAGGCCTACCCCCCAAAAATGGAGGCTATTCGAGGACCAAACCGAAATCCCCGAGGCCACGTTCGCGACTACACCTACCCCTGCAGCCAACACTGTCCCATCGACACGTGCAACTTACACCTTGGGATAGGTTTTTTTTATCGAGGTTGTCTCCTCTAGCAGGACCCTTAGTTATAGGGAGGTCAAAGATACGTAGATAAATGACGTGATGGAATGGTGAAAACGTGAGATATGAATGTGAAGAATGAGTGAAATGATGAAATGAAAATGGCCTCCCTACCTGAGTTGTCAAAGATATGGAGATGAATGACGTGATGAAATGGTGAAAAAGTGAGATATGGATGTGAAGAATGGTGAAATGCTGAAATGAAAATGACCTCCCTAATAAGCCCCCTCGCCCCGTCAAGGCAGTCCTACATGGAGGGGGTTGTGCATTCAGGTACATCGAATTGATGACCGAAATATATCTTCAGAACAACCTTGGTCACACATTTACATTGTAAATAAGATCTGTTACTTTTATATATTTGCTGTTGTAAAGTATTTCATATTGTAAATGAACCATTGTTATTTTTATGAATTGTAAAATAACCATTCTGGTATTGATGTAAACCTTCCATATGTAATCGTAAATATATTTCACATTGTAATTGAATAATTTTTATATATTGTAATATAACCACTCAGGTATTGTAAACCTATATCAACAATTATAAATAAAACATTTGTAAATGTTCAAAAAATATTTTTTTTTATATTTATTACAACAGAAACTGTACATCTTCCAGACATTTTCAACTACACACATTTTTTTTACGTTTTCACATTTACTATGTTTTCTGCACTTTCCTATAGTCTTTTTCACACTATCCAGTT
The DNA here is from genome assembly GCF_977018435.1 of Lepisma saccharinum. NCBI lineage: Eukaryota > Metazoa > Arthropoda > Insecta > Zygentoma > Lepismatidae > Lepisma > Lepisma saccharinum. The sequence continues at coordinate 1,967 of NW_028143221.1, forward strand.
TTGGACAGTCAAGTTCTTCGATGTTGCGTACAGATATTTTACTCATACGTTTTTCTCCAAGTAATTTTTCCAACCATTTTATGTTCTCCATACCTTTGACGTAGACTATTGATTCACAAGCATACAATATAAAACGTCTCCTAATTTCTCATACGGTAGCCACCATCTCCCCAGTTGAGACCGTGTTTGTTGGTACGGAGCCAGTAATTCATTCGGCGATACTTTTCACTCAACAAGTGTAAACCATATGGAGATTTCACTAAACAGTCAAATGCACTGTCGAAAGGAAATTTTAAAATCCCAACTTCTTTCCACACACATTCTCCTCCTGCTCCTCGAAGACCTTGAACGTCCAAAAAACAAGCTTCCATTTTATTCAACAGGTGAAATCAGTCAATGTATCTTCAATGCTGCCCCGGCATACGGCACAGTTGTCCAATTGGGAATCTAAGAATCCGCAGGAAACAAAATATCGACACGGAAGAATTACAACACTGCATGGATTCTCAAAACATATTTTGCAGACTGTCACGGAATCCTCACTAGGTTTATCGGATGTTTTCTCAGGATTCTCTATACTATCGCAATTCTTGCAACTCTTGGAGTTACGATGTAACGCCTCCACACTCTGTATAAAAGGACGCTGCGATATCAACATGTAATGTCTTAGAATCGGACAAACTTTGGATGTCCAATCGCAAAGTCCGTACGAACAATGAAAACACAAAACTGTGTCGCTAAAGCCTGAATAGTAAAATCCTGCAGTCACTAATTCTTCCGGAGTCTGACATAGTCCTATAGGCCACTTCCTGTATGTTCTGTATCTCGAATTCACTGATACGTAATCGATAACAAACGGCTCGGTGGGAGTCCAGCAATCGTGGTAAGTAAACACTCTCATATGTCGTAAAAAAACATTCGGATACTGTAGGTGATGGTGTCCCTGGTACAGCCAGAATATCCTCAGGATCGTCGGGGAACAGCCGTCTGCGAACACCGAAAACTTCGGGAGGAACCACAGGGACAAAAGGATGTCCTTCTGAGTTACATAACAAAGGACGATCACAGCCAGAACACCACAAGGAATTTCTGTCTGCCAAAAAAGAAAGCCACTCTTTCACTCTCTCCTTCAAAACTTCGCCGATCTTTTCCTCTTCCTCCCTGCGACGTAGTTCGCACATACACCCGTGACTTGGAAATCTTGTTCTCTCGTTCGCTCTTCTTTTCCTCTCTTCTATCTCCTTCAAAGTCTCGCAGTGATGGTGAATTCCATTTCCTAATCCGTTGAACAGGTAACATCCACACCAGGGAGATTCAGGTATCGCTACATACATAAGCGGGAAATAACTCAGCACCCGATGCAGGGCCGTTCGATCGCTGCCCAGGTCGACGCACGACCGAACAAGTTCCCAGAACTCCTCGCAGCTAACCTCGTAGAAATTCACACCATTATCAGACAGCCTTGTACCGCACACATCCATCCTCACATGTTCCTATTATCTTGTGTCCCTTCTATTTATACATTTTTTGTCCTACGTCACGATTTTCGTTAAACAAACTTCAAAACTACAAGGCTACGCCCAAAACATGTTCGGGCATGTTCCATTCAGACAGAAAAACATTACACCCACTTCCTGGAATTTCAAACTCACCCAAAGCAGAAACCTACGCCCAAAATATGTTCGGGTATGTTCCATTCAGACAGAAAAACGTTAACACTTCCTGGAATTTCAAACTCAATTCCGAGAAACTCGCAGATCACTTTTCGTCCTCCGACCAATCAAAATCTTCCTCACAAACCAAACCCAGCCCATTTTATGACGTCACACCGATCAAAATGAGACGGCCGTAAGAAACAAAACCCTAAAGAAGTTCAAATATTCAAAAATTAAACCCTCCCCCAATACAGGAAATTCATCATCCTGTTCCCCTAATTATCAAACAGGACATTTACCATACTATCTCCTTAATTAAACGCACATTCTTATCTACCGTCTCGGACCACCGTCTTTCTTACCATATAGCATTATTACATAGTACACTGTAAGTACCGGGACCATCCTAAATCGTAATTGGACCTTTACCATCCTTCATAACGTTTCATAAACCATAAAAACTTATTTTCAATACTATAAACATTAATTATTAACATTTTATACATTACATACTTTACAGAAATGAATATAAATCATTTGCATAACATTTAGTAACACTAATTAACGTATATATACACATATTTTTCATAACATAATTTGATGTTAAAATTGTGGGTGCGTCAGCACTTAGGCTATTTTGCACCCGTCACATTATACGGGGTCCAGCCCCTTATCTTTACAAAGAACAACTCGAACGTTGCATAAGTAAAATCTTAAAAGCTTAAAATGTTCTGACTTTCGTTAAAAGCTGAGGCTGTAAAGGGGCACTCAGCACACATAAGGACAAAAGAACAGGACAATACAAACAAAATTATACTGGCCATGGGGCCAGTCGCCAGAGCCTCGTTAGTCTTTAGTCCAGGGTGTACTAACGTGGAAGTGAGGTTGACATTTGGGTGTACTACGTGGAAGGTCACCCCTTACACCCCTTTTCCTAACAAATATTTATATATTCATAAAAGTTGAATTTGAATTTGAATTTAAAATTTTGGGAGCGGCAGCACTTAGGCTATTTTGCTCCCGTCACATCATACGGGGGCCAGCCCCTTATCATTACAAATAACAACTCTAACGTTGCGTAACTAAAAATCTTAAAATGTTCTGACTTTTGTTAAAAGCTGAGGCTGTAAAGGGGCACTCAGCACACATAAGGACAAAAGAACAGGACAATACAAACAAAATTATACTGGCCATGGGGCCAGTCGCCAGAACCTCGTTAGTCTTCAGTCCAGGGTGTACTGACGTGGAAGTGAGGTTGACATTTGGGTGTACTACGTGGAAGGTCACCCCTTACACCCCTTTTCATAACATAAAAATTTATATATTCATAAAAGTTATAAACATGCAAATACATAAATGTAAATTATTCTAATGATATGCAAATTTATTCAAATTATGCAAATGAGTTCTTAATTATATGCAGATTAATTAACACCTGTGCGCTAATTGCCCTTGGCGTAGATGACAACTACTAGTGAGGTTGACAGTTGGGTGTACTACGTGGAAAATCACCCATGACACCCCGAAAGTAGTAGAATTTGGAGGCACAACCAGAATGATCAATGGTACACCAACCTAGTTTTTTATGTATTAGAATTGTAATTAGTTTGACACTATTTTTTACTGTTATTGGAAGTAAGAGCCATTACCTCTCTTGATAGTTATTACAGTATAATGGTTTGCATATAATACAAAACTGTCTGTTTTTAGGTATGAATTGCATTCCGAGGTGTCCTTGTAAGCCAGCAACGGCGCACAGTTTGATATCACTGGCTTAACCCCTGTTTAGGCACGTACTCACTTGAGCTTTCACCACAACATGTGGTTTTCTCAGGATTTAGGGCAAGAATAGTAAAAGTTTTTGAAATATGTAAAAGGTAAGTTGTATTAAAAGGTTAAAGCAGAAGATAAAAGTCAATCCTGAATTCCTTGTCACTTGCTTTCTACGTAGTTTCAGTTGCCAGCCTGAGATTGTGCAGGATACGGTGACAGGGTACTCTGGATTGACTTCCACCATCTATATTAACCGAACATACCTTTTACACATTTCAAACTTTTACTGTTCTTGCCATAACGTTTGAGGAAACCACATGATGTGGCGAATATCATGTAACAAAGAAACAAGTAAATGCCTAAACTGAACTTCAAATAAAAACACCCAAATGTGTATTTCAGAACACGATATGAAGCTAATTGTTGCAGAAAACTAATATTATTTTCATGATGGATACGGTAAAAGCAGTTTAAAATTACAAGTAATATTATTTTATTGATTTCTTTTCAAATTTTACATTACACAATTTTACAAAATACATTACACATGGTGGATGAAAATGATGGAGAAAAACAAATTGGAGGACCTTTACGTTATAACTTAGGATCCTCAGCTTGGCAAATGTCCGACCGGAAATTTGTAAAAATGTATCGATTGACAAAGGGAATGCTGATGAGTTGATGGGATATTTACTTTAAACAAACACGTACACAGTAATACAGTATATTAATTTAGGTCAAGTGCAGATTGGTTTCTTTTCAAATTTTACATAACACACAATTTTACGAGATACATTACATATGGTGGATGAAAATGGAAAAAACAACTTGGAACAACTTTACGATACAATATACGAGTTTTGTGTGAAAAATATCCAACAAGAAATTTGTGACTGTTTTGCTTGACAAAGAGAATACTGATGAGTTGGTGGGATACTTACATTGCGTACAACAAATATGTACAGTGTGAAAGAATATATAAATTAGGTCAGGTGCAGATAGCTTGTACTTAAGGCTAATACTTATACCCAGGGGTAGAAAGAACAACTAATTCAGGTGCCAGCTGATGTTTTTTTTGTTTCAAATATGAACTAAGAAAGCCATGATTCCAACTAAGATAAAGCTGCACATTTTGAAACGTTATCTTAAAATTTCTTAATTAATACAAAATTTGATTAAAGTATTGATTGATTGATTGAGTTAAAATTTATGGGTGCGTCGGCACTTAAGGCCATTTCGCACCCTTCTGTGTATACGGGAAAATGTCCCCTTATCTAAAATTCTGACTGAGATTTAAAAAAGGGGTGTAGATAGCCCCTTGGGAAAAACTAAAAGTGCAAGGTTGTAAAGAGACCTGCACGAGACAAACACGACACATTAAAAAGTCAGAACAAACTAAAAACCTCCTTACAGACGGTGGAAGAGTCCAGCTCTTCGCAAAAAACTAAAAACACGTGATAAAATACTGCTGTCATCACCCAAGAGGGATGACAAACAGCCGGAAAGGTTAAAAGTCTGCCGGAGGTAAGCAAGATCGACACATTCAACGAGAATGTGTCGGATGCTTAAAATAACATTACAAGCACGACACAATGGAGGGTCCAGCCCTTGCAGTAGGTGACCATGCGTGAGACGGCTGTGTCCTATACGCAGGCGGGTAAGGATAACGTCTTCTCGCCCAGAGGGACGAGACGAGGAACGCCAAGCACCTATGGTGGGCTTAACAGAGTGAAGCTTGTTCCCCGTTTCCACATCGCACTCGGTCTGCCAAGTGTCAAGAAGGCGACAACGGAACACATTCTGCAGATCGCTAGCTGGCAAAAGGTGGACGAGAACGTCGCCATCTGCATCAGCAGAGTTGGCGGCAGCATCAGCTGCTTCGTTCCCCTGGATGCCCACGTGGCTAGGGACCCAACAGAAGTGTACATCTGTGCTGGCAGATAAGGACACAAGCCGTCTGAATATGCGTTGCGCTACCGGATGCCGGGAATACGGCGAATCCAGAGATTGCAACACGCTGGTCGAATCACAGCACACAAGGACTTTCTTCAGCCAATTCACGTCTGCAAAGTCCAGTGCCTCTAGAATGGCGTACAACTCTGCCGTAAAGATGGAACAGGCAGGATGTAGCGCGAAACTGGAACTTTGAGAGTGTAGGACGAAGGCGCGACCAACTGATTCCACTGTCTTGGACCCATCCGTGTAAAACACATTAAACGCACGAAGTTCTAAAAACCTTTGCTGGTATACAACCATTGGTGTTTCTGCCTTTGGAAGGGCAGTCAGGGAAAAATCGGTAGAAGGTGCAGGAAACTCCCAGGTAGGGAGAGGTTGAATGAGTGGAGATACGCCAGGAAGATCACTGTCAACACCTAGTGCTGACAGGATCTCGTCTGCACGAACACTAAATGGTCTAGTGCCACTAGGGTGGAGCCGATACCTTGCCAGCCTACTCTCGTCGGAGATGGTGTCAAATGAAGGATGTGAAGGCATCGAGCGAAGATGATGGAAGTAGTTCACTACCAGCCGCTGTCTTCGCAGAGACAGCGACGGCTCAGATGCCTCTACGTACAAACTAGCGACTGGACTCGTACGAAACGCACCAGAGCACAAACGTATACCAGCATGGTGGACGGTGTCTAGGATGCGAAGTCTAGACGGGCGGGCAGAAGAATACACAACACATCCATAATCAAGCTTCGACCTGATGAGTGCACGGTAAAGGCGAAGCAGTACCGTCCTGTCAGCACCCCAGGAAGTATGACATAAAACAAGTAGAAGGTTGAGAACTCGAAGACAAGAGAACTTTAACTGGCGAAGGTGAGGTAGCCATGTTAATTTCTTATCGAAAATGAGGCCCAGGAAGCGGACCTCATTCACGAAGCACAGGGGAGATTTCCCCATGTACAGGTCAGGATCGAAATGACATGTACGTTGACGACAAAAGTGGACACACACGGATTTCTCGGATGAGAAGGTGAAACCTGTTTGGGAGGACCACTCAACCAAACGGTTTATCGTCAGTTGGAGTTGACGAGAAGCTGACGCGAGATTCCGTGAGCGACAAAAGATCGTGAGGTCGTCTACATAGAGGAGGCCATGTACAGGGGAAAGAATGTTTGCCATAACACTGTTCACTGCTATGGCAAACAGAGTCACACTTAAAACGCTGCCCTGCGGGACACCGTTCTCTTGTTCGTAAAGATCCGAAAAGGAGTTCCCAACACGTACGCGGAAAAAACGATCAGATAAAAAGTTTTTAATAAAGTACGCCATATGGCCACGGACGCCCCAAGAATGGAGCTGCTTTAGGATGCCAAAACGCCACGTTGTGTCATATGCTTTTTGGAGGTCAAAGAAAACTGCAACTAAATGTTCCTTGTTGAGGATTGCATCCTGAATGTGTGTTTCCAGCTGAGCCAGATGGTCCAGTGTGGAACGGTTGGAGCGAAAACCACATTGAAAATTACTTATCAAGCAGTTTTCCTCCAAAAACCAGGTGAGACGCTTGTTGATCATGCGTTCCATCAACTTGCACACACAGCTAGTTAAGGCAATAGGCCTGTAACTCGAGGCTGCGGTGCGTGGTTTACCTGGTTTCAGGATGGGAACAATAATAGCTTCTTTCCAGGAAGTGGGGAAAGAGTCGTCCAACCAAAGCCTGTTGAATACCGCCAAAGGAAATTTCTTGCTCCAATGGGCAGATGACAAACCATCTCATAGTGGATCTTGTCCACTCCAGGAGCTGTGTTCTTAGAATCTCGAAGTGCCTGATCGAACTCCCGTTCAGTGAAAGGAGAGTTGTATAGCTCGGTGTTATGACTTCAAAAAACGAGAGGCCGTCGTTCCTGACGGTCCTTCTCACGGCGGAAACGTGGTTTGAAATTTACAGAACTTGACGCACCAGGAAACTGCGTGGCCAAGATATTAGCTATGTCTCCGGAATCTGTGTACAACGTCCCATCGTGCTCCAGAGCGCTAAGAGGAGTAGATGCACCCCCTGGATGCGACGTACTTTGGTCCAAACGGCTTTCGACGGGCACGGGCACGTTTATTGCGGAACTGCTCGAGGTTTGCGGCAGTTTGGTTCCTATTAAATCGATCGAGAGCATGATTGCGGTCCTTGATGGCTGCACCGATCTCCGCAGTCCACCTGGGGACTGGGCGTCGCCTCGCAGGTCCACTGGGATGTGGAATGGAGGTGCGTGCAGCATCATGACATCTAAGGCGTCGATTGGTGGTAAAGTCCACGCACGATCGACTTCAAGGTCCACTGCACGCTCGAAGGCTTCCCAGTCGGCCCGACTGAGATTCCAGTGAGGGTGTTGTTCACGTGATTGCTGAAGATGTTCGAAGGAAAGAATGAGAGGGAAGTGATCACTCCCACAGAGATCAGGATGAACGCTCCAAGATGTGGTAGGAGCAAGGCTGGGAATGCAGAAGGACAAGTCCAACGCAGAATATGTGCCAGAGGAAGGACTGAAATATGTGGGAGTTCCATCATTCAGCAACGTTAAACCAGATGCCTCACGGAATTGATCTACAATTTGACCCCGGGGCTCTGTGCGAACGGGGCCCCACAAACGATGGTAGGTTTTAAAATCGCCCAAAAGAACTACAGGAGACGGAAGTTGTTCGAATATACAAAGGGGGTTCTCAAGAGAGAATGGCTCCTTCCTTGTGATGTAGACACAACACACAGATATTGGCTGTTGTAAATGGACCCGCACGGCGACAGCTTGGAGGGGGGTGGTGAGAAAGATCGGTGTACAGTGGATGGTATCTCTAACACAGATTGCAACACCACCGTGTGCCCCCTCCATGTAGGACTGCCTTGACGGGGCGAGGGAGCTTAGTAGGGAGGCCATTTTCATCACATCATTTCACCCATTCTTCACATCCATACTTCACGTTTTTCACCATTCCATCACGTCATTCATCTCCATATCTTTGACCTCCCCATTAACCCATTCGAACCCTGCGTACATGATCATGTACATCATATTGCAATATTTTTCCCTGACAAACATCTGACCGGTTGGCGTTGAAACCTGGTGGCATCATTCATGTGCATCTCTAGAGTGAAATGAAACATCAGCTCCTGCCACCTGTTGACTGTGACATGAACTACATCCAGCAGCAAGAGCCATGGCGTCTGCTAGTGGAAAGAAACCAGGTAAGGGCATAGACTTTTTCTTTTTTCTTGGTAATTTATACTAAATTTCACAATTTCTTGGTTCCTAACACAAGAATAAGGTATTGTTATTCCAATTTGCATAAAATATTTTTAAAAAATAAGTTGGTCAGTGTGTTATGCAACAATGAACAAGGCGTACATGATCATGTACAGTTGGTTTCATTTGTCGTGGCATCAAGTAAACTGCAACAAAATGGAAATATATTTCCTTGCAATAAAAATCAGACATGTTGACATGATCACATCAGAGAGGGGTGTTGGGTATGGGTATGAGTATTCTCATTCTTTCTCTTTTGCTTTTGAAGATTAAATAAGTTAATTTATTTCCAGTTTCTTTGATAGAATATAAGCTGCATATATATTTTCGTGGTATTTTGCCAATGTAATGAAACCATATCATAATTGCACTCATGAAGTCAGAAACCTTTGTATTGTTGTCATGGGTGATGGAAGATGGGGGGGGGGTTCTTCCCTCTGGGATCGAAAATTTTGAATTTTTATACATTATTGCTGGATATATTCATAATTACGTACCAAAATAAGGGGAATTCAACAATAATGGCTAAACCATGCTTGTTATATATTCACAGGAAAGAAAATTTATAAACCATCATTTTGTTTATAAAATATATGATATTCCACATGAATATATTCTTGGGGGTTTGAGTTACACAATACTTTTGCACAATACCATCTAATTATATTCCTAGAAAATTGTATTATAATGTAATAATGTTGCATGTAACTGTCCTTGTATAGGAATATATGTTGATAGTATTTTGAATGTCACTTTTTAATTTTAGGTTCTTCTGCATTATCCTTTGACTTGAGCAAGGAAAGACATGTGGACACACTGCTGGATATGCTCATGTCAGGTGATGTCTCTGACCTGGATCTGTGTAGTGATGATGGGGACAATGATAGCAGGAGGGTAAGTTGCAGTAACAAAGGTGGTCATCTGAGTACCGAACCAATGCAAGTGGATGAGCTTTCAGCATAGTCCTCTATCAGACACAGAGAGTGAATCAGATGTGGCTGCAATACGAGTAGAAGAGGATGAGGCATGAACAACGTAACAGATAAGAAAAATGTGCAGTGGAGGCATCGACCCTAACCCCACCTGACATTACTTGGCAAGAATGTATTTCGAATGAACAGATTTCACAAACCGACACTGACACCTGATAATGAAATTGTTAAGAAGAAGGAAAGGGGTTACTCAGAAGAAATTGTCAGTAAGAATGGTAACATTGTTCTTGTAAAAATGGCTTGACAATAGAACAGTGACCTTGGGATCCAATTTTGTAGGAATTGGTGAAGAAGATGAACGTTGGGATCAAAAGAATAGAAGGTATATTTCAGTGAAAAGGCCTGAGGTGATAAGGCATTACAATAATTGTATGGGTGGTGTTGATCTTTTAGATGAGATGATTTCCTTGTATAGAATTTACATAAAATCGAGGAAATAGACCCTTCGTCTCCTAATGTATGCTGTTGATATGGCAGTTGTCAAAAGCTGGTTTGAATACCGTAGAGATTGTACTGCAGCAGGGATTGCACAAAATACAGAAAACTTTGGATCTCTTACATTTCAGAATGAGCATAGCAGAAGGACTGATACGTCAGGAAACACTGTGAAATCTGGGAGGGGTAGGCCTCTGAGTACTGAAAAGGTTTTGCAACAGGGGGTTCTACACGTGGTGAGAAAAGGCCAATAGATGATGTTCGTTTTGATAATGTAGATCACCTGCCTGTGCATAATAGTAAGAAGGAAGCTGGAAGGTGCAAACATTTTGGTTGCAAAGGAAGATCTAATTTTCTTTGCCAAAAATGTAAAATACATGTATGTTTGTCAAAGAACAGGAACTGCTTTTTGCTTTTCCATCATTTATAAGTGTAACTATATTATTGTAATTAATGCATATTAATTGTAGACAAAAGCAATGTGCCCTTCAAGGCAATTTGAAACACACATGCCTTCACCATAATAAATAATAATACATATAACAATGAGTGAATTTATGCCTATCACATAGGAAATATTATTCCAAATTTGAATGCATGAAAATATGTTTTTTGCAATATGTAAAAGTTGAACATCTATAAATGTGCATTTACAATTGGTTTTTGAGAGAGAAAAATATACTGAAAAAGCAGTCAATCACTCTGTAATGTAAGAGCATTCATGTAAATGTTTGTATTATTGCAACATTCTGTACCTTTTGTACATGATCATGTACATCATGTAAAAATTAAACTATGATGTCAAAAAATTAAAATTCGATATTTTTGTATTACAATGAACCTCAAAATCAGTTTCAAGCAAAAAAATATTTTTTCCACCCATACCCAAAAATTCGGGTCTGAATGGGTTAAGTAAGGTAGGGAGGTCATTTTCATCTCATCATTTCACTCATTCTTCACATCCATATCTCACGCTTTCACCATTCCATCACGTCATTCATCTCCATATCTTTGACCTCCCTATAACTAAGGGTCCTGCTAGAGGAGACAACCTCGATAAAAAACCCCTATCCCAAGGTGTGAGTTGAACGTGCCGATGGGACAGTGTTGGCTGCAGGGGTAGGTGTAGTCGGGAACGTGGCCTCGGGGATTTCGGTTTGGTCCTCGAGTAGCCTCCATTTTTGGGGGTAGGCCTTCCTCGGCATAGAGGGCATGTCGAGGCGACAATTTATGGGCCCTCCACAATAAACACATTTTGTATATGGGTACAAAAAACAACTCAAACGGGGGGAAACCCCCAAAACGAGCGCGGCCTTCGAGCCCGCTTCAGTTAGTGGAAAAGACAAGTAACGTGCCACGTTATCTTGTGATTATTATAGTGCAGAAGACCGATAGTAACGATGAATCTGCAACAACCAAGAAATATACAGCTGCTACATTAAAGGACTTGTCACCATTTCTGATCAAGAAGCAGCTAGACTACGCCGCTGGTTCATATGTACCAGAAATAAAAAGCTGCGAAACGGGAGTCTACTGATCCAGAGCAGCACAGATCGCCAGAGAAACAACCTTTTAAAGCTAAGATCTTTGGGCGACCTCCCTGTTAATGTTGAACCTCATCGTCAACTTAACAGTAGTAGAGGTGTGATTCGCCACTGGGATCTGCTAAATGCTGAGGAGGAAGAGATTCTTGAAGCACTCTCAGACCAATATGTGACCGCAGTGCTGCGAATAAAGACTCGTAAGTCCGCAGAACTAGTACCAACTGCTTCACTCATAGTGACGTTTGAAACGACTACTCTCCCAGATATTGTACGGGCTGGATATTCGAGACTCAAAGTCCGTCCGTACATCCCTAACCCGATGCGTTGTTTCAAATGCCAGCACTTTGGGCACACTCAGCCTTCCTGCAAGGCCACTACCGCCCTTTGTGGTAAGTGTAGTAAGCCTGATCATTGGACCGAACCTTGTTCTTGAGGTCCCAAATGCATTAACTGCCAAGACGAGCACCCAGTGTGGCATCGTAACTGCCCCTCTTTCCAACAAGAGAAAAAAATCAGAGAGTTGGTCGTCACAGAGAAAATCTCTGCTGGTGAAGCAAAACAACGTCTCCGTGACAGCATACGCACCAGTTTACCTGTGCCATTCGCTACAGTTTCTGCAGCTGCTCTTAGCCGTCGCAGTGTAGGTGTACAAACCAGCGACGTGTCCACGCAAACAACAACACTTCCCGTAGTAGCTCGTCCTGCTTCGAGGAAACCAGCAACCACTCCTCGCTCCACAGAGAAGAAGTTGAAGCAGGTTCACACAAAAGAATACTTCATGAAGACCAGTTGCTCTCCAGCCAGGGTGGCAGCCACCACCCTGAAACTTGAAGGGGCAGCTGAAAGCTGTCCGGCGGGCCCTCAAAGCTCTCGCCCCCACTCCTCCTCCTTCATCCCCTTCGCCCTCTGTGTCCTTACCCGAGGACATGATACAGGACGAAGCCGCGGATGAAGAATTTATCAAGGTGACAGGGCCTAGAAATAGAGTACGCCTTAAAAGGTAACAATCATACCTACAGCTATGGCTTATTGTCTCGAATGGAACCTTAAAGGTTTCCGTTCACATCTCGAGGAACTGCAAATTCTAATATCTGAATTTGACCCTGCCATTATGTCTCCAAGAGACACATTTTCGTCCAAATGAATCAGTGATTCTGAACGGACACACTCTTTACCGCACCGACAAGCTTCCTGAGGGTCGTCGTGCAAACGGTGGTGTTGCAATCGGTGTTCGAGATAACATCCACTCAACGCCAATCTTTCTCACCACCCCTCTCCAAGCTGTCGCCGCGCGGATCCATCTACCACAGCCAATATCTGTGTGCTGTGTCTACATCACAAGGGAGGAGCGATTCTCTCTTGAGGACCTCCTTTCTATATTCGAACAACTTCCGTCTCCTGTAGTTCTTTTGGGCGATTTTAATTCCTACCATTGCTTGTGGGGCTTCGTTCGTTCAGAGCCCCGGGGTCAAATTGTAGATCAATTCCGTGAGGCATCAGATTTAACGTTGCTGAATGATGGGACTCCCACATATTTCAGTGCTTCCTCTGGCACATATTCTGCGTTGGACTTGTCCTTTTGCAGTCCCAGCCTTGCTCCTACCACATCTTGGAGCGATCATCCTGATCTCTGTGGGAGTGATCACTTCCCTCTCATTCTTACCTACGAACATCTTCAGCAATCACGTGAACAACACCCTCACTGGAATCTCAGTCGGGCCGACTGGGAAGCCTTCGAGCGTCCAGTGGACCTTGAAGTCGATCTTGCGTGGACTTTACCACCAATCGACGCCTTAGATGTCTTTGTGTCAGGAGTGCATGATGCTGCACGCACCTCCATTCCACATCCCAGTGGACCTGCGAGGCGTCGCCCAGTGCCCTGGTGGAATGCGGAGATCGGTGCAGCCATCAAGGACCGCAATCATGCTCTCGATCGATTTAATAGGAACCACACTGCCGCAAACCACGAGCAGTTCCGCATTAAACGTGCCCGTGCCCATCAGCTCATTCGAGCCAGTAAGAAGGCGTGCTGGGTCCAATACGTGTCTTCTCTGACGAAGCAGGCTTCGTCGAAAGCCGTTTGGACCAAAGTACGTCGCATCCAGGGGGTGCATCTACTCCTCTGAGCGCTCTGGAGCACGATGGGATGTTGTACACAGATTCCGGAGACATAGCTAATATCTTGGCCACGCAGTTTTCTGATGCGTCTAGCTCTGTAAATTTCAAACCACGTTTCCGCCGTGAGAAGGACCGTCAGGAACGACGGCCTCTCGTTTTTTGAAGTCATAACACCGAGCTATACAACTCTCCTTTCACTGAACGGGAGTTCGATCAGGCACTTCGAGATTCTAAGAACACAGCTCCTGGAGTGGACAAGATCCACTATGAGATGGTTTGTCATCTGCCCATTGGAGCAAGAAATTTCCTTTGGCGGTATTCAACAGGCTTTGGTTGGACGACTCTTTCCCCACTTCCTGGAAAGAAGCTATTATTGTTCCCATCCTGAAACCAGGTAAACCACGCACCGCAGCCTCGAGTTACAGGCCTATTGCCTTAACTAGCTGTGTGTGCAAGTTGATGGAACGCATGATCAACAAGCGTCTCACCTGGTTTTTGGAGGAAAACTGCTTGATAAGTAATTTTCAATGTGGTTTTCGCTCCAACCGTTCCACACTGGACCATCTGGCTCAGCTGGAAACACACATTCAGGATGCAATCCTCAACAAGGAACATTTAGTTGCAGTTTTCTTTGACCTGCAAAAAGCATATGACACAACGTGGCGTTTTGGCATCCTAAAGCAGCTCCATTCTTGGGGCGTCCGTGGCCATATGGCGTACTTTATTAAAAACTTTTTATCTGATCGTTTTTTCCGCGTACGTGTTGGGAACTCCTTTTCGGATCTTTACGAACAAGAGAACGGTGTCCCGCAGGGCAGCGTTTTAAGTGTGACTCTGTTTGCCATAGCAGTGAACAGTGTTATGGCAAACATTCTTTCCCCTGTACATGGCCTCCTCTATGTAGACGACCTCACGATCTTTTGTCGCTCACGGAATCTCGCGTCAGCTTCTCGTCAACTCCAACTGACGATAAACCGTTTGGTTGAGTGGTCCTCCCAAACAGGTTTCACCTTCTCATCCCAGAAATCCGTGTGTGTTCTCTTTTGTCGTCAACGTACATGTCATTTCGATCCTGACCTGTACATGGAGAAATCTCCCCTGTGCTTCGTGAATGAGGTCCGCTTCCTGGGCCTCATTTTCGATAAGAAATTAACATGGCTACCTCACCTTCGCCAGTTAAAGTTCTCTTGTCTTCGAGTTCTCAACCTTTTACGTGTTTTATCCAACACTTCCTGGGGTGCTGATAGGACGGTACTGCTTCGTTTGTATCGTGCACTCATCAGGTCGAAGCTTGATTATGGATGTGTTGTGTATTCTTCTGCCCGCCCATCTAGACTTCGCATCCTAGACACCGTCCACCATGGTTGTATACGTGTGTGCTCTGGTGCTTTTCGGACCAGCCCTATCGCCAGTTTGTACGTAGAGGCATCTGAGCCGTCGCTGTCTCTGCGAAAACAGCGGCTGGTAGTGAACTACTTCCTCCATCTTCGCTCGATGCCTTCACATCCCTCATTTCACACCATCTCAGACGTGAATAGGCTGGCAAGGTATCGGCTCCGCCCTAGTGCCGCAAGACCATTTGGTGTTCGTGCAGACGAGATCCTGTCAGCACTTGGTGTTGACAGTGATCTTCCTGGCGTCTATCCACTCATTCCGCCCCTCCCTACCTGGGAGTTTCCTGCCCTTCCAAAGTCAGAGACACCAATGGTTGTATACCAGCAAAGGTTTTTAGAACTTCGTGCGAAGCACCCCAATTTTAATGTGTTTTACACGGATGGGTCCAAGACAGTCGAATCAGTTGGTTGCGCCTTCGTCCTAGACTCTCAAAGCTCCAGTTACTCACTACATCCTGCCTGTTCCATCTATACGGCAGAGTTTTACGCCATTCTAAAGGCACTGGATTTTGCAGATGTCAACGGTCTGAAGAAGGTCCTTGTGTGCTGTGATTCGACCAGCGTGTTGCAGTCTCTGGATTCGCCGTATTCCCGGCATCCGGTAGCGCAACGCATATTCAGACGGCTTGTGTCCTTATCTGCCAGAACGGATGTACACTTCTGTTGGGTCCCTAGCCACGTGGGCATCCAGGGGAACGAAGCAGCTGATGCTGCCGCCAAGTCTGCTGATGCAGAAGGCGACGTTCTCGTCCACCTTTTATCAGCTAGCGACCTGCAGAATGTGTTCCGTTCTCGCCTTCTTGACACTTGGCAGACCGAGTGGGATGTGGAAACGGGGAACAAGCTTCACGCTGTTAAGCCCACCATAGGTGTTTGGCGTTCCTCGTCTCGTCGCTCTGGGCGAGAAGACGTTATCCTTACCCGCCTGCGTATAGGACACAGCCGTCTCACGCATGGTCACCCACTGCAAGGGCTGGACCCTCCGTTGTGTCGTACTTGTAATGTTATTTTAAGCATCCGACACATTCTCGTTGAATGTGTCGATCTTGCTTACCTCCGGCAGACTTTTAACCTTTCCGGCTGTTTGTCATCCCTCTTGGGTGATGACAGCAGTATTTTATCACATGTTTTTAGTTTTTTGCGAAGAGCTGGTCTCTTCCACCGTCTGTAAGGAGGTTTTTAGTTTATTCTGACTTTTTAATGTGTTGTGTTTGTCTCGTGCAGGTCTTTTTACAACCTTGCATTTTTAGTTTTCCCAAGGGGCTCTTTACACCCCTTTTTTATGTTCTCAGTCAGAATTTTAGATAAGGGATATTTTCCCGCATACATAGAAGGGTGCGAAATGGCCTTAAGTGCCGACGCACCCATAAATTTTAACTCAACAACAACAACAACAACAAAGAACTACAGGAGACGAAAGTTGGTCGAAAATAGAAAGGAGGTCGTCAAGAGAGAATCGCTCCTCCCTTGTGATGTAGACATAGCACACAGATATTGGCTGTGGTAGATGGACCCGCACAGCGACCGCTTGGAGGGGGGGTGATGAGAAAGATTGGCGTTGAGTGGATGTTATCTCGAACACCGATTGCAACACCACCGTGTGCACGACGACCCTCAGGATGCTTGTCGGTGCGGTAAAGCGTGTATCCGTTCAATATCACTGATTCATTTGGACGAAAATGTGTCTCTGGGAGACATATGATGGCAGGGTCAAATTCAGATATAAGAATTTGCAGTTCCTCGAGATGCGTTCGGAAACCGTTAATGTTCCATTGGAGACAATAAGCCATATCTGTAGGTAAGATTGTTACATTTTAAGGCGTACTCTATTTTTAGGCCCTGTCACCTTGATAAATTCTTCATCCGCGGCTTCGTCCTGTATCATGTCCTCGGGTAAGGACACAGAGGGCGAAGGGGATGAAGAAGGGGGAGTGGGGGCGGGTGCTTTGAGCGCCCGCCGGGCAGCTTTCAGCTGCGCTTTAAGTTTCAGGGTGGTCGATGCCGCCCTGACTGGAGAGCTACTGGATTTCAGAAAGTATTCTTTTCTGTAGACCTGCTTAGTCTTCTTCTCTGTGGAGCGAGGCGTGGTTGCTGGTTTCCTCGAAGCAGGGCGAGCCTCTACGGGAAGCGTTTTAGTTTGAGTGGACACGTCGCTGGTTTGTACACCCACACTGCGGCGGGTAAGAGCAGCTGCAGCAACTGTAGCGAATGGCACAGGTAAAGTGGTACGTATATTTTCGCGGAGACGTTGTTTTGCTTCTCCAGCAGAGATTTTCTCTATAACGACCAACTCTCTGATTTTCTTCTCTTGTTGGAAAGAGGGGCAGTCACGATGCCAGACTGGGTGCTCGCCTTGGCAATTAATGCATTTGGGACCGGAAGAACAAGGTTCGGTCCCATGATCAGGCAGACTACACTTACCACAAAGGGCGGTAGTGGCCTTGCAGGAAGGCTGAAACATCGCATCGGGTTAGGGATGTATGGCCGGACTTTTAGTCTCAAATATCCAGCCCGGACAATATCTGGGAGAGTGGTCGTTTGGAAAGTTAGTATAATCGAAGCAGTTGGCACAAGTTCTCCGGATTTTCCCGTCTTGATTCGCTGCACTGCGGTGACATGTTGGTCTGAGAGTGCTTCAAGGATCTCTTCCTCCTCAGCATTTAGCAGATCCCAGTGGCGAATCACACCTTTACTACTGTTAAGTTGACGATGGGGTTCAACATTAACAGTGAAGTGGCCCAAAGATCGTAACTTTAAAAGGTTGTTGGTCTGGCGATCTGTGCTGGTCTGGATAAGTAGACTCCCGTTTCTCAGCTTCTTTATTTCTGGAACATCGGGACCAGCGGCGTAGTCTAGCTGGTTCTTGATAAGGAATGGTGACAAGTCCTTCAATGTAGCAGCTCCGTGTTTCTTTGTTGTTGCAGAAACATAGTTACTATCGGTCTTCTCAACAATACTGATAACAAGGTAACGTGGCACGTTACTTGTCTTTTCCACTAACTGAAGCGGGCTCGAAGGCCGCGCTCGTTTTGGGGGTTTCCCCCCGTTTGAGTTGTTTTTTGTACCCATATACAAAATGTGTTTATTGTGGAGGGTCCATAAATTGTCGCCTCGACATGCCCTCTATGCCGAGGAAGGCCTACCCCCAAAAATGGAGGCTACTCGAGGACCAAACCGAAATCCCCGAAGCCACGTTCGCGACTGCACCTACCCGTGCAGCTTGTAACTTTGAGATTCCGTGTTAAATGAAAATTTGATATAGTGTTACCTCAAGTCATTGTTAATGTCCGTGATACTACATGTTGTGAGGCAAATATGAACGCGCCAATCAAGGCGTTGTTGAACTAATGTATTCACCTTTCTGTAACTATCTAATGAAGACGGCTCGCTTAAGACAACGGGCATTTATTATGACGTAAATATAGATTTGCCAATCAAAGATTATCCATGTTTGATGAACTAACCTAATTGTAATTAAATAATGGCGGAACATTTAAATTTGTAAATGTGTAAAATGATACACATGATACAGAAAACAAACATCAAACAGAATATAATATACTAGTCACTTAAAAAATAACAAGTTTATGGGAAATTGAGAATTCAGGTGAAACGTGAAAATTTTCTGACACCAAGGCGAACGGATGCCTTGTTTGTCTACCTCTGCTTGTACTATAAAAAATGCACATGGAATACCACGTATCTCAAAACAATAAGGTGTAAATGCACCAATAGTGCCAAAAAGTTTCTGCACTAAAATCTACAGAACACCAGGAAATAATGTTTAAATAAATTTTACCATCTTCTCACTGGCATCGCCAAAAAAAATTGGAGTAAGGATAAAAACTTGTAGAGAAGAGGAGGCAATCAAACAGATAATATTCCTTCCTTTACCATTTTTTTTAGCTTTCTTCCAATTTTACTTGGCAATTCCAGTGAGAAGCTGGTGAAATGTACATCTATCATTATTCCCTGGTGTCCTAGGTTTTTTATGCTCTATCCAGCATGTTGTGAGATCATTTCAACGGGCAAAATAACGCCGCACAACAGCATCACGTGTTTGTTGCCCTAATGTGGCAACCCTGTTGCCTCTCTGTGCTACATGCTCAATGTTTGGTAGCTCTTCATCTTCATACTGGATGCCATCTTCCTCAAAAACAGGCATGTTGTGATGCATGCAAAAATTGTGCAGTGCCATGCACATATTTATAATTTTAGAGGCAACTGGTGGCTGGTAATGCAGAACTCTGTGTTTTAGAACACACCGCCACCTTTGTTTTAGAGTGCCTATTGTACACTCCACTATACTCCAAGCTGCCATGTGCTTTCTATTGTAGAGTTCCTCTGTGAGTTGTCCTGAACATTCCCATATGGCGTCATTAACCAAGGTTCTTGGGGATACCGTGTCATTCTACAGAATGATGGGGATCAGAACCAGTTACTTCCACAATTAATCAATGGGTGATGTAACTTATTCATCCTCGATGATGAGAGCACTCGTCATTAACATGACGAGTTAAACGCTTCGCAGTGCAAAAGGCACAATTAAAGCTAAACCCCTAACAAGCAAAACTAACAACTAAAAAATACAATGGTCACTCATTGGGTTTTATGAAACTTTGAACCTGAATCATGGCTGGGTTAGAATAATTCCTTGTCTATCTGACGAATGATGATAATTTCGAAGAATAAAATAAACTAAGTCCTCTGTAGGCTTCGTTGCAGGTTGACCAGCGCCTCGCCTCACTTTCCCTCAACTCCTTTTCTCAGCTCTTCTCTCTCTTCAATCCAAATAAAAAATCAGTCCCTTCTCAGTCTGCCTCACCTCTATATCACCCAGGCCATGGAGACCTTCCTCCATGCGGAATCTTGAGTTTTACTGCCTCTATTGCAAACAGCTGATTCCATAGGCTGATGGAACTTCCTATATCCTGAATACATCAGGAAGTTTGCAAAGCACAAGACTGTGCATTATTTACATACCACAGAGGTTGACAATTGAGATAAACAAGTGAATGACCTGGTCAACATGAAGCATCAAAGAGGCTTTAAGTAAAATATAATCTTATGGATTGATACGTTCTACCGCCGCGGAAAAAAATTTCCATTTCAAAAATTTAAAATTCAAATCTCAAAGCTATACATGACCCAGGGTCTCCAGTTTGATATATTTTCTTAAAAAAAGACAAACAAAAAATATAAAAACAACAGGATAAAATTAATTGAATAACAAAGTATAACTTTCTCTTTGCTTCCTTACCCCCCAAAAATATTCTATTACCCGAAACCTTACAATCCATAATGAGTACAAATTTGATAAGATTGTGCGCAGGCATTTCAATGATGCGTAAATTATATATATATATATATACAGGGTGGTTCTAAAGGTCGTTTACAACGCTTGGGAGGTGATTCCTCACACGAAAACAAGCAAAAAGTCTAAGTTCCATTTTTACGACTGAGGCTTCGTTTCCGAGATAGGAGCCTCGCAAAAGGTGACAAAGTGAACGTCACACCTAACTGGGACGAATACTATCACAGATAGAGAGGCGGTTCCAAGGGAACCATAAAGGAATCGTATGTGCTCAGTCCGGAAGTCACTATGAAAAGTTCACTGCACGCATGCGCAATGGAGTCCTCAAAGGAATTGGGGATTTCCAGCAACAACAATGCATGGAAAAGGTATGTAACGCAGCAAGAAGGACCGTGACAATGAGAAATGCGTTCAAGACAACACACCCCGACCTCAAACATCAAAACATGACCACCGAACACAAAATCCGAAAAGTTGAGCACGGTTGCATACCCCAGTTACACGCGAGGAATGAACGAATCATGTCATGTGGCATACGAGAGACAGGAGGAGGGAAAGAAAAACGCAATATCAGATGATTGCGACAACGTGTATTTTTACACGCGACAACTACGTAATATCCCCCCCCACACACACACACAACAAACAACAAATGCTACAATATCTTACGCACAGACAGTCCGTGTCACTGTACACCAACTGAAGATGTCACTTTCACCACACAAAGGGGGTGGGGAGCAATACCAAAAGTGTTCGCACGCGATCATTGTGACGTAAAAGAGACCAGTTTTGGAAGCGCTGTACAGGCAAGTCTGGCTCTCGTAGTCTACGTTTGACCTTCATGACTGCTGTTCCCGCGAAAGGAGCTCGAAGGGTTGGTTCTCTCCGGCAGTCGTCCCAATCGTGTTGCAGGTGCTGGGATATGATCAGCAGTTCGCTCTAGGTTGTCATACGCATTGAAGAGTACTAGTATGTTGCATTGAAAGAAGTTGACGTGGTGGAGTGGGCAAGTCAAGTATCGCAACAATTGGTCTGTGGTGTTCGTACGGTGATACGGCCAATTTGTGCAGTGTGCCAGTGTTAAACAAAAACAATACTTTGCAGTTCCAGCTCCCTATTACACAGATGGCTGCGTATACGACCCAGCAGCTAGCAGACATGCATCTCATGTATGGGGAGGCACGTGGTAATAGCCGTGAGGCAAGGCGTCTTTATGGAGAACGCTTTCCACATAGACGTTTACCGTCTCACACCTTCTTTCAGGTAGTGGACAGTCGACTGCGTGAAACAGGGTCAGTGTTACCACCGCGACAAGAAGTTGGAAGACCCCGAAGTGTACGCACACATCAGTTTGCAGAAGATGTGTTAACAGCGGTCGCAGAACATCCTGGCACCAGTACGCGAGTGCTTGCTCGGGCACGAAACACGTCTCATGTGAATGTTTGGCGAGTGTTGTCAGATGAAGTAATGCACCCTTTTAAACTGCAGAAAGTACAAGAACTGTTACCTCGTGACTTTCGCCCTCGTATGGAGTTTTGCCAATGGTTGTTGCATCAGCTGGACACAAACCCTCACTTCGGGGCAAACGTATTGTGGACAGATGAAGCCATTTTCACCAGGATGGATGTCTTCAATAGTAGAAACAGTCATGTATGGGACTTTGACAACCGACATGCACTTTTTGTGGCCCATCACCAGCACAGGTTTTCAGTGAATGTGTGGTGCGGGATAGTACATGATCATTTAATTGGACCATACATTCTCCCTGTTCGCCTGAATGGTCGCACGTATCATGCATTTCTTAGTGAGGTTCTGCCTGAACTGTTGGAGACCGTACCTTTGGCACTGCGGCAAGAAATGTGGTACCAACACGATGGTGCACCAGCTCATTTCGATCGTAATGTACGACATTTCCTGCATGACGTGTTTCGCAATAGGTTCATTGGTAGGGATGAGCCTGTGCCTTGGCCACCGAGGTCGCCAGATCTCATAGGAGTAAAGGTTGAGGAAAGTTACTAGGAACATAACACAGGAAGGTGCATCTACTCCTCTGGGCGCTCTGGAGCACGATGGGACGTTGTACACCGATTCCGGAGACATAGCTAATATCTTGGCCATGCAGTTTTCTGATGCGTCTAGCTCGGAAAATTATGAACCACGTTTTCGCCGTGAGGACCGTCAGGAACGACGCCCTCTAGTTTTTCGTAGTCATAACACCGAGCCATACAACTCTCCATTCACTGAACGGGAGTTCGATCAGGAGCTTAGAGATTCTAAGATTACAGCTCCTGGAGTGGACAAGATCCACTATGAGATGCTTCGCCATCTGACCATTGGAGCAAGGAATTTCCTTTTGGCGGTATTCTACAGGCTTTCGTTGGAGGACTCTTTCCCCACTTCCTGGAAAGCTATTATTGTTCCCATCCTGAAACCAGGTAAACAACGCACCGCAGCCTCGAGTTATAGGCCTATTTCCTTAACTAGCTGTGTGTGCAAGTTGATGGAACGCATGATCAACAAGCGTTTCACCTGGTTTGTGGAGGAAAACTCAGTGATAAGTAATTTTCAATGTGGTTTTCGCTCCAACCGTTACACACTGGACCATTTGGTTCAGCTGAAAACACATATTCAGGATGCATTCCTCAACAAGGAACATTTAGTTGCAGTTTTCTTTGACCTCCAAAAAACATATGACACAACGTGGCGCTTTGGCATCCTAAAGGAGCTCCATTCTTGGGGCGTCCGTGGCAATATGGCGTACTTTATTAAAAACTTTTTATCAGATCGTTTTTTTCCGCGTACGTGTTGGGAGCTCCTTTTCGGATCTTCGCGAACAAGAGAACGGTGTCCCGCAGGGCAGCGTATTAAGTGTGACTCTGTTTGCCATAGCAGTGAACAGTGTTATGGCAAGCATTGTTGTCCCTGTACATGGTCTCCTCTATGTAAACGACCTCACGATCTTTTGTCGCTCACGGAATCTCGCGTCAGCTTCTCGTCAAGTCTAACTGACGATAAACCGTTTGGTTGAGTGGTCCTCCCAAACAGGTTTCACTTCCTCATCCGAGAAATCCGTGTGTGTTCACTTTTGTCGTCAGCGTACATGTCATTTCGATCCTGACCTGTACATCGGGAAATCTCCCCTGTGAATTCGTGAATGAGGTCCGCTTCCTGGGCCTCATTTTCGATAAGAAATTAAAATGGCTACCTCACCGTCGCCAGTTAAAATTCTCTTGTCTTCGAGTTCTCAACCTTCTACGTGTTTTATCTCATACTTCCTGGGGTGCTGATAGGACGGTACTGCTTCCCCTGTAAAGTGCACTCATCAGATCGAAGCTTGATTATGGATGTGTTGTGTACTCTTCTGCCCGCCCATCTAGACTTCGCATCCTAGACACCGTCCACCATGGTTGTATGCGTGTGTACTCTGGTGCCTTTCGTACCAGTCCAGTCGCCAGTTTGTACGTAGAGGCAACTGAGCCGCCGCTGTCTCTGCGAAGACAGCGGCTGGTAGTGAACTATTTCCTCCATCTACGCTCGGTGCCATCACATTCTTCATTACACACCATCTCAGACGAGAGTAGGCTGGCAAGGTATCGGCTCCACCCTAGTGTCACTAGACCATTTGGTGCTCGTGCAGACGAGATCCTGTCAGCACTTGGTGTTGGCTGTGAACTTCCTGGCGTCTCTCCACTCATTCCGCCTCTCCCTACCTGGGAGTTTCCTGCACCTTCTATCGATTTTTCCCTGACTGCCCTTTCAAAAGCAGAAACACCTTCCACGTAGGCGCCCAAAAGTCAACCTCACTTCCACGTAGTGCACCCTGGACTAAAGACTAACGACGCTCTGGCGACTGGCACTATGGCCAGTATAATTTTGTGTGTTGTCCTGTTTGTTGTCCTGTTTGTGTGCTGAGTGCCCCTTTACGGCCTCAGCTTTTAACAGAAGTCAGAACATTTTAACATTTTTAGTTATGCAACGCTAGAGTTATTTGTAATGATAAGGGGCTGGCCCCCGTATAATGTGACGGGAGCAAAATACCCTAAGTGCTGACGCTCCCAAAATTTTAAATTCAAAATCAAAATCAAATCAAAAGCAGAAACACCAATGGTTGTATACCAGCAACGGTATTTAGAACTTCGTGCGAAACACCCCAATTTTAATGTATTTTACACGGATGGGTCCCAGACAGTTGCGTATCGTACCCAAGGTATTGGGCAGGATGTATAGTCTTAGCATAGCAGGTATCAGAGAAAGGAATGCTGAATAAGTAATCAGGCAAAGGTCGGGTGATTGACTTGGAAGTCGTATGTGGCATGAGTGTTGGAATTGTCAGGAGGTGTGATCAGTTGGCGAGAATAGGAGAGAGAGTAAGGACTACGGATTGTGAGAGAGGAGCAAAGTGGGGAACGACTTTTGGACGATGGTGTGTGACAAGAGACAAGTGATAGTTGAGAGGACAAGCTAGGAACAATCTCCATATATTTGTAAGGCAAGTAATATCCTTTCCTTAACCAATCCATATCGGTTCAGTCATGGAGAGTATAAAACCCATATTTAATCTATGCTAATTTCTATCGCCATTCCTTTAAAAGGTAACCTCTTGCATTTGTCACATTTAGGCCAAGCGAGTGATAACCATTTGAGAGATGAATGAGGAATAGCTACATCACCCAATTAAATCTAGAGGTTCTTGGTTCGATCCCAAACGCAGCATGGGAGTTGCGTTACGTGGTGGAGGCTGCTTAGGGCTTCTCATCCATTTTTGCAAATGCGATGAGAAAACACTGCAGTACGTGAAATACTGCGATTTTCATCTATTTCATCCCGAAATATGATGAAAATAATAGAGCCTTCTAGCTTTTCAAATTACGTACGTGCGATATGGCGCCGGAATTTTCACTTGTTAGCGCTTCACGTTGTGTTAATTATCAATTGTTACCAAAGAAAGCCAAAGGTAGGCCCAGCAATATGCTACGCGGTAAGGCGCAAATAAATAAGAGTAGAGTTTTAACTAGGTTATTCGGCGATTGGCTTGTGAAAAGATGAGTGAACATTAGGATGTTGCATAAAGGTTGGTTAAATATTTTAAAGATGTGTTCGGTACTGTCGTCACTCTGTTACGCGATTGTTGAACCTAACTTATCAAATTTCCGGGAGAGTAAATAATTGCTAATAATGTCCTGTCAAAGCCACGGGGGGATGAGAAAAGAAAACAAGCAACTTAGTGCTAATTTTAAGCTAATCAAGCATTTTTCCTGCGCATAGGCTAATCATAGAATCATGGCGCAATCTAGATTTATCCACCCCAACATTCTCGAAACTATCCAGTTTCAAGGTAACATTCACGAGGATGTATTAAAATTCATTGACAAATTTGAAAGTTTAGCTATTCTTAATGAGTGGAATGACTCAAAGAAAAGGCAAATGCTACCGGCATTTTTGGCTGATTCAGCATTGGAATGGTTCAATACTTGGAGTCGAACTCAGGAAGCACAGGATATAGATTTTGTAACTTTAAAAACTAAAATTGTGGAAGAATTTACGGAACCGGGGGACACTTTTCAATTAGAAGAACAAATCAGATTACGCTTCCATCAGGAAAATGAACCTGTTTCAAAATATGTGAGAGAAAAACAGTTATTGTTATTAAAATTAGATCCTGCCATGGACATTAGTGAACAATTTAAGCAAATAAGCGGGGGTTTACAACCTAATTTTATGAAAGAAGTTTATAACAGGGAATATGATTCAGTGCATGAAATGTTACGAGACCTGAAACATGTTGAACAATTCAAATATCTTGTGAAAAGACGTAAAATTCTAGAAACTGAATGTGAGACAATGAAAGCTCTGTCATTTTCTGAATCGAGTCGAGCCTACATGCCGACTCAGCGAGCTATCACGTTGCAGCGCACGGTCAATGATCATGTTGACATAAGTTATTCTCAGGCTAATCGGGAGATCGAGGAAAGATTAAATGCACTACAACAAGACCTTGATCAATTACAGTCGAACGCGGGACTCCAGTCTCATGAGTCAGATTTAGTTTCGCAATTTCAGAATCTTGAGGCTAAAGTAAATGCACTTGCAGAACATCGGAAAAAACATTCATTCACTGAGTCATCATTCTCATATCCAGTTAGAGAAAATGAACATAGAGATAGAAACAATAGGAGAACCTATTATCATAATAGTAATCATAGAGCTCAGAATAGAAATACTTGGCATAACAACCACAATAATAATCTCGACACACAGTCGCAAAGCTCGCATAGGGGGCGATGGCGTAATGGCGGTAACCCTCGATTTCAGCGTTCGCATTTTTCATCTTCATCGCCGCGAACATTTTTGGAGCAACAACAGGGGCGCGATGATCCAAATAACCATACTAATCAGGTTGTAAATACAAATCATTCTCATTTTCGTCAGAACAGAAGCAATTTCAAACGAGTAAGACCTGCATATGACGGGGACCTAGGTGTAGGACCTACGGGGAAAACTCTAACGGTGTCTACTTTTCCTTCTGAAGATCTGATTTACATCAATGTGAAAGTAGATGGGGAAATTCGACAGTTCATCCTGGATAGTGGAAGTCAAATTTCGGTAACTGGAGATAAGAACATACCAGTCAATGCCAAGCGATTTAATATAAATACTGCGATTAGAGGGGTCACTAATAGTCAACTGACGGTTAAGGAAATTGTGTTACTACCATTTTCTATACATAACCAAACATTTGTTCATCCATTTAGAATCGTTAAGGATTTTAATCAAGTTACCATATTAGGAAATGATTTCTTGAAGGGACAAAAGGCTAAGTTAGATTTTGAGGAAAATAAGCTTACCTTGCATAGATTTGGCACACCTCCAAGAAACCAAATTAAAAATGAGAATAAGAAAGCTTTTGACGTGTCAATCAAAGTTTCCCATTTATTACAGCATGTTTTGCAACCAGAATTTGTAGCTGCTAAAAAGATAAAAGTGAAACCCAGGACGCATTTGTGCATTCCATTGAAATTGGCTAATTCATATGACAAGGATAGAACACTCTTGGAACCGGACCTACAGTTTCAAGAGAAAACGGGATTGATGATTGCCAGAGCAATTATTAATCCGGATTCGAATCTCATTTGGATCACAAATCCTTTAAATTATAATGTTACAATTAAGAAAGGCACTATTATCGGGAAAGCTGAAACATGGGATAGGCCAATCATGAGTAACACTAATGATGAGAATAAGGATGAGATTGGTGAACAGGCACAGGTTTTCGCGACGGAAGAGTCAGGGAACGTCAGTGACGCACGGGCGGACCCTAGTCGGTTTGATGTGAATCCGAATTTAGAACCCCAGCAAAAGGAGCAACTTTTGGCTGTTTTAATGAAATATCCACATGTTTTTGCGTGGTCAAACGATGATATAGGTAGAGCCACGAATTATAAACATAGAATTCAACTAAAAGATGACACAGAATTTCACTTAAAATCCTACCCGATTCCAGTTCACCTTCGTGATGAAATTAAAGATCAGATTGAGACTTTATTAAAGCAAGGTGTTATTTCTCCTACAAAATCACCCTTTAACTCTCCAGTTATCCTTGTAAAGAAGGCAAAGGGGGGTTATAGATTATGCCAGGATTATCGCAGATTGAATGTTTCGTCTGTATTTGACGCTCTGGGTGTGAATAACATCAATGAAATATTATACAATATGGGGGGCAAGAAATACTACTGTACGGCGGACTTGAAGAGCGGATTCTTTAATATTCCTCTCACAGAGGACAGTAAGAAATATACAGCATTTACAATACCAGGAATGTCACAGTATCAAATGAACGTCGTGCCACAGGGCCACGTCAGTTCATCAAGTGCGATGACTCGTTGCATTCACCTGGCTTGCTCAAATTTAGATCCCAATCACTTTGCGCATTATGTGGACGATTTATTTTGCTTCGGAAATACCTTTGAAGAAATGCTCGTAACTCTGGAGAAAATGTTACAATGTTTACAGGCCGCGGGATTGAAGCTTGCAATAGAAAAATGTCACTTCGGCTACACTGAGATCATTGCTTTAGGACATAAAATTTCAAAATTTGGCTATCGGATCAATGACAAAATCATTGATTCTATCAAGAAATATAAGACACCGACAACTGTGAAACAAGTTCGCACATTTCTCGGATTAACATCTTATGTCAGGAAGTTTTTAAAATCATATTCCGAGATGGCACTTCCCTTGCAAAAATTGATAGGAAAAAAGAAGAAATTTCTCTGGGGGGAAGAACAGCAAACTGCGTTTGAGAGGTTGAAAGAGGCTTTACTTACAGCTCCTGTATTAATGGCATATGATCCATCAAAAGAAGTAAGGGTATACACGGATGCAAGCAGTAAGGCTATTGGCGCAGTGATTTTACAACCGAATGCGAACGGTGATTTTCAGCCTATTTCCTATTGCAGTAGAGTTTTAAAAGACCATGAAACTCGAC
The DNA here is from genome assembly GCF_977018435.1 of Lepisma saccharinum. Taxonomy (NCBI): domain Eukaryota; kingdom Metazoa; phylum Arthropoda; class Insecta; order Zygentoma; family Lepismatidae; genus Lepisma; species Lepisma saccharinum. Next base: position 30,911 of record NW_028143221.1, read on the forward strand.
TTTCAACCATCGAGCAAGAATTGTTGGCAATCATATACGCATTTAAGTCATTCAGATTCTTTTTACTTGGGAGACATTTCGAATTATTTACCGACAACCAAGCAATCACATTCATTCGATCCTCAACGCAACTTTCAAACAAATTATTTAGATGGTACACGTTGATGGCCGAGTTCGATTTTACGCCAATTCACTGTAAGACTACACAAAATATGGCGGATGCTATCAGCAGAGAAACAGAACATGATCCACAGGGAGAAGACGAGGAGCTTCCAGAGCCACGTACATTGTTATTGTTAGATGAGACAATTGATGTTGCTATACACCAACGAGAGGATTCTTTTTTTGGAAATATCATTAATATTTTGGAAGGAAAAGAAGACGAGGGGGGCAACAAGCCGTAATGCGCTCCTCCAGCTGGTAAACTATGCAATGTCTCAATGACAGTGTTGCGAAGTGACTTCGGTATGCATAATAATTTCTTAGTCGTAGCTCCCAGTTTATGTTGTCTATAAAGAAGTCCATTGTCCATAATATAATAACAAGCTTGCCTCTGCAGGGAGGGGTTGGGTGGGTTGTTGCCCCCCTCGTCTTCTTTTCCTTCCAAAATATTAATGATATTTCCAAAAAAAGAATCCTCTCGTTGGTGTATAGCAACATCAATTGTCTCATCTAACAATAACAATGTACGTGGCTCTGGAAGCTCCTCGTCTTCTCCCTGTGGATCATGTTCTGTTTCTCTGCTGATAGCATCCGCCATATTTTGTGTAGTCTTACAGTGAATTGGCGTAAAATCGAACTCGGCCATCAACGTGTACCATCTAAATAATTTGTTTGAAAGTTGCGTTGAGGATCGAATGAATGTGATTGCTTGGTTGTCGGTAAATAATTCGAAATGTCTCCCAAGTAAAAAGAATCTGAATGACTTAAATGCGTATATGATTGCCAACAATTCTTGCTCGATGGTTGAAAGTCGAGTTTCATGGTCTTTTAAAACTCTACTGCAATAGGAAATAGGCTGAAAATCACCGTTCGCATTCGGTTGTAAAATCACTGCGCCAATAGCCTTACTGCTTGCATCCGTGTATACCCTTACTTCTTTTGATGGATCATATGCCATTAATACAGGAGCTGTAAGTAAAGCCTCTTTCAACCTCTCAAACGCAGTTTGCTGTTCTTCCCCCAGAGAAATTTCTTCTTTTTTCCTATCAATTTTTGCAAGGGAAGTGCCATCTCGGAATATGATTTTAAAAACTTCCTGACATAAGATGTTAATCCGAGAAATGTGCGAACTTGTTTCACAGTTGTCGGTGTCTTATATTTCTTGATAGAATCAATGATTTTGTCATTGATCCGATAGCCAAATTTTGAAATTTTATGTCCTAAAGCAATGATCTCAGTGTAGCCGAAGTGACATTTTTCTATTGCAAGCTTCAATCCCGCGGCCTGTAAACATTGTAACATTTTCTCCAGAGTTACGAGCATTTCTTCAAAGGTATTTCCGAAGCAAAATAAATCGTCCACATAATGCGCAAAGTGATTGGGATCTAAATTTGAGCAAGCCAGGTGAATGCAACGAGTCATCGCACTTGATGAACTGACGTGGCCCTGTGGCACGACGTTCATTTGATACTGTGACATTCCTGGTATTGTAAATGCTGTATATTTCTTACTGTCCTCTGTGAGAGGAATATTAAATTGATTGATTGATTGAGTTAAAATTTATGGGTGCGTCGGCACTTAAGGCCATTTCGCACCCTTCTGTATATACGGGGAAATTTCCCCTTATCTAAAATTCTGACAGATTTAAAAAAGGGGTGTAGATAGCCCCTTGGGAAAAAAACTAAAAGTGCAAGGTTGTAAAGAGACCAGCACGAGACAAACACGACACATTAAAAAGTCAGAATAAACTAAAAACCTCCTTACAGACGGTGGAAGAGTCCAGCTCTTCGCAAAAAACTAAAAACACGTGATAAAATACTGCTGTCATCACCCAAGAGGGATGACAAACAGCCGGAAAGGTTAAAAGTCTGCCGGAGGTAAGCAAGATCGACACATTCAACGAGAATGTGTCGAATGCTTAATAAAACATTACAAGTACGACACAACGGAGGGTCCAGCCCTTGCAGTAGGTGACCATGCGTGAGACGGCTGTGTCCTATACGCAGGCGGGTAAGAATAACGTCTTCTCGCCGAGAGGGACGAGACGAGGAACGCCAAACACCTATGGTGGGCTTAACAGAGTGAAGCTTGTTCCCCGTTTCCACATCCCACTCGGTCTGCCAAGTGTCAAGAAGGCGAGAACGGAACACATTCTGCAGGTCGCTAGCAGGCAAAAGGTGGACGAGAACGTCGCCATCTGCATCAGCAGACTTGGCGGCAGCATCAGCTGCTTCGTTCCCCTGGATGCCCACGTGGCTAGGGACCCAACAGAAGTGTACATCTGTGCTGGCAGATAAGGACACAAGCCGTCTGAATATGCGTTGCGCTACTGGATGCCGGGAATACGGCGAATTCAGGGTCTGCAACACGCTGGTCGAATCACAGCACACAAGGACTTTCTTCAGCCCATTGACGTCTGCAAAGTCCAGTGCCTTTAGAATGGCGTACAACTCTGCCGTAAAGATGGAACAGGCAGGATGTAGCGAGAAACTGGAACTTTGAGAGTCTAGGACGAAGGCGCAACCAACTGATTCCAATGTCTTGGACCCATCCGTGTAAAACACATTAAAATTGGGGTGCTTCGCACGAAGTTCTAAAAACCGTTGCTGGTATACAACCATTGGTGTCTCTGACTTTGGAAGAGCAGTCAGAGAAAAATCGGTAGAAGGTGCAGGAAACTCCCAGGTAGGGAGAGGCGAAATGAGTGGAGAGACGCCAGGAAGATCACTGTCAACACCAAGTGCTGACAGGATCTCGTCTGCACGAACACCAAATGGTCTAGTGACACTAGGGTGGAGCCGATACCTTGCCAGCCTACCCTCGTCTGAGATGGTGTGGAATGAAGGATGTGAAGGCATCGAGCGAAGATGGAGGAAGTAGTTAACTACCAGCCGCTGTCTTCGCAGAGACAGCGACGGCTCAGATGCCTCTACATACAAACCTGCGACTGGACTGGTCCGAAAGGCACCAGTGCACACACGTATACCAGCATGGTGGACAGTGTCTAGGATGCGAAGTCTAGATGGGCGAGCAGAAGAATACACAACACATCCATAATCTAGCTTCGACCTGATGAGTGCACGGTATAGGCGAAGCAATACCGTCCTATCAGCACCCCAAGAAGTATGAGATAAAACGCGTAAAAGGTTGAGAACTCGAAGACAAGAGAACTTTAACTGGCGAAGGTGAGGTAGCCATGTTAATTTCTTATCGAAAATGAGGCCCAGGAAGCGGACCTCATTCACGAAGCACAGGGGAGACTTCCCCATGTACAGGTCAGGATCTAAATGACATGTACGCTGACGACAAAAGTGAACACACACGGATTTCTCGGATGAGAAGGTGAAACCTGTTTGGGAGGACCACTCAACCAAACGGTTTATCGTCAGTTGGAGTTGACGAGAAGCTGACGCGAGATTCCGTGAGCGACAAAAGATCAAGAGGTCGTCGACATAGAGGAGGCCATGTACAGGGGAAAGAATGTTTGCCATAACACTGTTTACTGCTATGGCAAACAGAGTCACACTAAGTACGCTGCCCTGCGGGACACCGTTCTCTTGTTCGTGAAGATCCGAAAAGGAGTTCCCAACACGTACGCGGAAAAAGCGATCTGATAAAAAATTTTCAATAAAGTACGCCATATGGCCACGCACGCCCCAAGAATGGAGCTGTTTTATGATGCCAAAGCGCCACGTTGTGTCATATGCCTTTTGGAGGTCAAAGAAAACTGCAACTAAATGTTCCTTGTTGAGGAATGCATCCTGAATCTGTGTTTCCAGCTGAACCAGATGGTCCAGTGTGGAACGGTTGGAGCGAAAACCACATTGAAAATTACTTATCAAGCAGTTTTCCTCCAAAAACCAGGTGAGACGCTTGTTGATCATGCGTTCCATCAACTTGCACACACAGCTAGTTAAGGCAATAGGCCTGTAACTCGAGGCTGCGGTGCGTTGTTTACCTGGTTTCAGGATGGGAACAATAATAGCTTCTTTCCAGGAAGTGGGGAAAGAGTCCTCCAACCAAAGCCTGTTGAATACCTCCAAAAGGAAATGTTTGGCTCCAATGGGCAGATGACGAAGCATCTCATAGTGGATCTTGTCCACTCCAGGAGCTGTATTCTTAGAATCTCGAAGCGCCTGATCGAACTCCCGTTCAGTGAATGGAGAGTTGTATGGCTCGGTGTTATGACTTCGAAAAATTAGAGGGCGTCGTTCCTGACGGTCCTTCTCACGGCGGAAACGTGGTTCATAATTTTCAGAGCTAGACGCATCAGAAAACTGCGTGGCCAAGATATTAGCTATGTCTCCGGAATCAGTGTACAACGTCCCATCGTGCTCCAGAGCGCTCAGAGGAGTAGATGCACCCCCCTGGATGCGACGTACTTTGGTCCAAACGGCTTTCGACGAAGCCTGCTTCGTCAGGGAAGACACGTATTGGACCCAGCACGCCTTCTTACTGGCTCGAATGAGCCGACGGGCACGTGCACGCTTAATGCGGAACTGCTCTAGGTTTGCGGCAGTGTGGTTTCTATTAAATCGATCGAGAGCATGATTGCGGTCCTTGATGGCTGCACTGATCTCCGCAGTCCACCATGGGACTGGTCGTCGCCTCGCAGGTACACTGGGATGTGGAATGGAGGTGCGTGCAGCATCATGCACTCTTGACACAAATATATCTAAGGCGTCGATGGCTGGCAAAGTCGACGCTAGATCGACTTCAATGTCCACTGCACGCTCGAAGGCACCCCAGTCGGCCCGACTGAGATGCCAGTGAGGGTGTTGTTCACGTGAGTGCTGAAGATGTTCGAAAGTTAGAAGCAGTGGGAAGTGATCACTCCCACAGAGATCAGGGTGAACGCTCCAAGATGTGGTAGGAGCAAGGCTGGGACTGCAGAAGGACAAGTCCAACGCAGAGTGTGTGCCTGAGGAAGGACTGAAATATGTGGGAGTCCCATCATTCAGCAACGTTAAACCTGATGCCTCACGGAATTGATCTATAATTTGACCCCGGGGCTCTGTACGAACGGAGCCCCACAAACTATGGTAGGAATTAAAATCGCCCAAAAGAACTACAGGAGACGGAAGTTGCTCGAATATAGAAAGGAGGTCCTCAAGAGAGAATCGCTCCTCCCTTGTGATGTAGATACAGCACACAGATATTGGCTGTGGTAGCTGGACCTGCACGGCGACAGCTTGGAGGGGGGTGGTGAGAAAGATTGGTGTTGAGTGGATGGTATCTCGAACACCGATTGCAACACCACCGTGTGCACGACGACCCTCAGGAAGCTTGTCGGTGCGGTAAAGCGTGTATCCGTTTAGAATCACTGATTCATTTGGACGAAAATGTGTCTCTTGGAGACATATGATGGCAGGGTCAAATTCAGATATTAGAATTTGCAGTTCCTCGAGATGTGTACGGAAACCGTTAAGGTTCCATTGGAGACAATAAGCCATAGCTGGAGGTATGGGTGTTACCTTTTAAGGCGTACTTTATTTCTAGGCCCTGTCACCTTGATAAATTCTTCATCCGCGGCTTCGTCCTGTATCATGTCCTCGGGTAAGGACACAGAGGGCGAAGGGGATGAAGAAGGGGGAGTGGGGGCGGGTGCTTTGAGCGCCCGCCGGGCAGCCTTCAGCTGCGCCTTAAGTTTCAGGGTGGTGGCTGCCACCCTGACTGGAGAGCTAGTAGACTTCAGAAAATATTCCCTTGTATGCACCTGCTTGAACTTCCTCTCTGTGGAGCGAGGAGTGGTTGCTGGTTTCCTCGAAGCAGGGCGGGCTACTACGGGAATCGTTGGTGTTTGAGTTGACACGTCGCTGGTTTGTACACCCACACTGCGGCGGGTAAGAGCAGCTGCAGCAACTGTAGCGAATGGCACAGGTAAAGTGGTGCGTATACTTTCCCGGAGACGTTGTTTTGCTTCGCCAGCAGAGATTTTCTCTGTGACGACCAACTCTCTGATTTTCTTCTCTTGTTGGAAGGAGGGGCAGTCACGATGCCAGACTGGGTGCTCGCCTTGGCAATTAATGCATTTGGGACCAGAAGAACAAGGTTCGGTCCCATGATCAGGCAGACTACACTTACCACAAAGGGCGGTAGTGGCCTTGCAGGAAGGCTGAGTGTGCCCAAAGTGCTGGCATTTGAAACATCGCATCGGGTTAGGGATGTAAGGTCGGACTTTTAGTCTCAAATATCCAGCCCGTACAATATCTGGGAGAGTGGTCGTTTGGAACGTTAATATAATAGAAGCAGTTGGCACAAGTTCTCCGGATTTTCGCGTCTTGATTCGCTGCACTGCGGTGACATGTTGGTCTGAGAGTGCTTCAAGAATCTCTTCCTCCTCAGCATTTAGCAGATCCCAGTGGCGAATTACACCTTTACTACTGTTAAGTTGACGATGGGGTTCAACATTAACAGTGAAATGGCCCAAAGATCGTAACTTTAAAAGGTTGTTGGTCTGGCGATCTGTGCTGGTCTGGATCAGTAGACTCCCGTTTCTCAGCTTCTTTATTTCTGGAACATCGGAACCAGCGGCGTAGTCTAGCTGTCTCTTGATAAGGAATGGTGACAAGTCCTTCAATGTAGCAGCTCCGTGTTTCTTTGGTGTTGTAGAAACATCGTTACTATCGGTCTTCTCAACAATACTGATAACAAGGTAACGTGGCACGTTACTTGTCTTTTCCACAAATTGGAGCGGGCTCGAAGGCCGCGCTCTTTTTGGGGGTTTCCCCCCGTTTGAGTTGTTTTTTGTACCCATATACAAAATTATTTTATGGTGGAGGGTCCATAAATTGTCGCCTCGACATGCCCTCTATGCCGAGGAAGGCCTACCCCCAAAAATGGAGGCTACTCGAGGACCAAACCGAAATCCCCGAGGCCACGTTCGCGACTGCACCTACCCCTGCAGCCAACACTGTCCCATCGGCACGTGCAACTCACACCTTGGGATAGGGGTTTTTTATCGAGGTTGTCTCCTCTAGCAGGACCCTTAGTTATAGGGAGGTCAAAGATATGGAGATGAATGACGTGATGAAATGGTGAAAACGTGAGATATGGATGTGAAGAATGAGTGAAATGATGAGATGAAAATGACCTCCCTACCTTAGTTTCTTAGAGGGAGGTCAAAGATATGGAGATGAATGACGTGATGGAATGGTAAAAAACGTGAGATATGGATATGAAGAATGGGTGAAATGATGAGATGAAATTGACCTCCCTACTAAGCCCCCTCGCCCCGTCAAGGCAGTCCTACATGGAGGGGGGAGAGGAATATTAAAGAATCCGCTCTTCAAGTCCGCCGTACAGTAGTATTTCTTGCCCCCCATATTGTATAATATTTCATTGATGTTATTCACACCCAGAGCGTCAAATACAGACGATACATTCAATCTGCGATAATCCTGGCATAATCTATAACCCCCCTTTGCCTTCTTTACAAGGATAACTGGAGAGTTAAAGGGTGATTTTGTAGGAGAAATAACACCTTGCTTTAATAAAGTCTCAATCTGATCTTTAATTTCATCACGAAGGTGAACTGGAATCGGGTAGGATTTTAAGTGAAATTCTGTGTCATCTTTTAGTTGAATTCTATGTTTATAATTCGTGGCTCTACCTATATCATCCTTTGACCACGCAAAAACATGTGGATATTTCATTAAAACAGCCAAAAGTTGCTCCTTTTGCTGGGGTTCTAAATTCGGATTCACATCAAACCGACTAGGGTCCGCCCGTGCGTCACTGACGTTCCCTGACTCTTCCGTCGCGAAAACCTGTGCCTGTTCACCAATCTCATCCTTATTCTCATCATTAGTGTTACTCATGATTGGCCTATCCCATGTTTCAGCTTTCCCGATAATAGTGCCTTTCTTAATTGTAACATTATAATTTAAAGGATTTGTGATCCAAATGAGATTCGAATCCGGATTAATAATTGCTCTGGCAATCATCAATCCCGTTTTCTCTTGAAACTGTAGGTCCGGTTCCAAGAGTGTTCTATCCTTGTCATATGAATTAGCCAATTTCAATGGAATGCACAAATGCGTCCTGGGTTTCACTTTTATCTTTTTAGCAGCTACAAATTCTGGTTGCAAAACATGCTGTAATAAATGGGAAACTTTGATTGACACGTCAAAAGCTTTCTTATTCTCATTTTTAATTTGGTTTCTTGGAGGTGTGCCAAATCTATGCAAGGTAAGCTTATTTTCCTCAAAATCTAACTTAGCCTTTTGTCCCTTCAAGAAATCATTTCCTAATATGGTAACTTGATTAAAATCCTTAACGATTCTAAATGGATGAACAAATGTTTGGTTATGTATAGAAAATGGTAGTAACACAATTTCCTTAACCGTCAGTTGACTATTAGTGACCCCTCTAATCGCAGTATTTATATTAAATCGCTTGGCATTGACTGGTATGTTCTTATCTCCAGTTACCGAAATTTGACTTCCACTATCCAGGATGAACTGTCGAATTTCCCCATCTACTTTCACATTGATGTAAATCAGATCTTCAGAAGGAAAAGTAGACACCGTTAGAGTTTTCCCCGTAGGTCCTACACCTAGGTCCCCGTCATATGCAGGTCTTACTCGTTTGAAATTGCTTCTGTTCTGACGAAAATGAGAATGATTTGTATTTACAACCTGATTAGTATGGTTATTTGGATCATCGCGCCCCTGTTGTTGCTCCAAAAATGTTCGCGGCGATGAAGATGAAAAATGCGAACGCTGAAATCGAGGGTTACCGCCATTACGCCATCGCCCCCTATGCGAGCTTTGCGACTGTGTGTCGAGATTATTATTGTGGTTGTTATGCCAAGTATTTCTATTCTGAGCTCTATGATTACTATTATGATAATAGGTTCTCCTATTGTTTCTATCTCTATGTTCATTTTCTCTAACTGGATATGAGAATGATGACTCAGTGAATGAATGTTTTTTCCGATGTTCTGCAAGTGCATTTACTTTAGCCTCAAGATTCTGAAATTGCGAAACTAAATCTGACTCATGAGACTGGAGTCCCGCGTTCGACTGTAATTGATCAAGGTCTTGTTGTAGTGCATTTAATCTTTCCTCGATCTCCCGATTAGCCTGAGAATAACTTATGTCAACATGATCATTGACCGTGCGCTGCAACGTGATAGCTCGCTGAGTCGGCATGTAGGCTCGACTCGATTCAGAAAATGACAGAGCTTTCATTGTCTCACATTCAGTTTCTAGAATTTTACGTCTTTTCACAAGATATTTGAATTGTTCAACATGTTTCAGGTCTCGTAACATTTCATGCACTGAATCATATTCCCTGTTATAAACTTCTTTCATAAAATTAGGTTGTAAACCCCCGCTTATTTGCTTAATTTGCTCACTAATGTCCATGGCAGGATCTAATTTTAATAACAATAACTGTTTTTCTCTCACATATTTTGAAACAGGTTCATTTTCCTGATGGAAGCGTAATCTGATTTGTTCTTCTAATTGAAAAGTGTCCCCCGGTTCCGTAAATTCTTCCACAATTTTAGTTTTTAAAGTTACAAAATCTATATCCTGTGCTTCCTGAGTTCGACTCCAAGTATTGAACCATTCCAATGCTGAATCAGCCAAAAATGCCGGTAGCAATTGCCTTTTCTTTAAGTCATTCCACTCATTAAGAATAGCTAAACTTTCAAATTTGTCAATGAATTTTAATACATCCTCGTGAATGTTACCTTGAAACTGGATAGTTTCGAGAATGTTGGGGTGGATAAATCTAGATTGCGCCATGATTCTATGATTAGCCTATGCGCAGGAAAAATGCTTGATTAGCTTAAAATTAGCACTAAGTTGCTTGTTTTCTTTTCTCATCCCCCCGTGGCTTTGACAGGACATTATTAGCAATTATTTACTCTCCCGGAAATTTGATAAGTTAGGTTCAACAATCGCGTAACAGAGTGACGACAGTACCGAACACATCTTTAAAATATTTAACCAACCTTTAAGCAACATCCTAATGTTCACTCATCTTTTCACAAGCCAATCGCCGAATAACCTAGTTAAAACTCTACTCTTATTTATTTGCGCCTTACCGCGTAGCATATTGCTAGGCCTACCTTTGGCTTTCTTTGGTAACAATTGATAATTAACACAACGTGAAGCGCTAACAAGTGAAAATTCCGGCGCCATATCGCACGTACGTAATTTGAAAAGCTAGAAGGCTCTATTATTTTCATCATATTTCGGGATGAAATAGATGAAAATCGCAGTATTTCACGTACTGCAGTGTTTTCTCATCGCATTTGCAAAAATGGATGAGAAGCCCTAAGCAGCCTCCACCACGTAACGCAACTCCCATGCTGCGTTTGGGATCGAACCAAGAACCTCTAGATTTAATTGGGTGATGTAGCTATTCCTCATTCATCTCTCAAATGGTTATCACTCGCTTGGCCTAAATGTGACAAATGCAAGAGGTTACCTTTTAAAGGAATGGCGATAGAAATTAGCATAGATTAAATATGGGTTTTATACTCTCCATGACTGAACCGATATGGATTGGTTAAGGAAAGGATATTACTTGCCTTACAAATATATGGAGATTGTTCCTAGCTTGTCCTCTCAACTATCACTTGTCTCTTGTCACACACCATCGTCCAAAAGTCGTTCCCCACTTTGTTCCTCTCTCACAATCCGTAGTCCTTACTCTCTCTCCTATTCTCGCCAACTGATCACACCTCCTGACAATTCCAACACTCATGCCACATACGACTTCCAAGTCAATCACCCGACCTTTGCCTGATTACTTATTCAGCATTCCTTTCTCTGATACCTGCTATGCTAAGACTTTATACATCCTGCCCAATACCTTGGGTACGATCCTGCAAGCACTGACACTGTACAACACTGTTGTGTATTTGGAAGTTAATAGTTACATCGGCAAAGTTTGTGATACTCATCCGAGTTACACTTGCACATATATGTCATTATCGATGTAAATTTCACCGTCTCTTATTTTATTGTATCATTTAAATATCGCTGTCGTTTTTATTTATAATATATGTCAACTATCACAATAAATATTTAGTTAGAAAATTTGAAGTTAATCAAAATATATACACTGTATCAATAACTGTCCTTGAATAATAATATATGTACATGAATTTATGTATTTGAAAATAAGAATATACTAGTGTTCGATAGATAAAATCACAGCACTAACATTTGTCCATAAAATAATCCTTGAGTTATCCTGATTCTCATAAAGAGTTCAAGTAAAATACCATAATTTTACTCTTGTTATCATCACTTAATAGTCTCTGATGACAGCAGTATTTTATCCCATGTTTTTAGGTTTTTGCGAAGAGCTGGACTCTTTCACCGTCTGTAAGGAGGTTTTTAGTTTATTCTGACTTTCTAATGTGTTGAGTTTGTCTCGTGCAGGTCGTTTTACAACCTTGGGCTTTTAGTTTTCCCCAAGGGGCTCTTTACACCCCGTTTTTAAGCTCTCAGTGAGAATTTTAGATAAGGGATATTTTCCCGTATACATAGAAGGGTGCGAAATGGCCTTAAGTGCCGACGCACCCAGAAATTTTAACTCAATCAATCAATCAATCAATCTACAAACGCACACACACTCGGGGAATATTTGGAATGGAAAACTATTGATTTGTCTGAGTAAAAACAACTAGGTTACACGAGAATTCTTGCCAACATTTCTGTCAGTATTCAATTTGGTTAAAGATACAGGTTAAGAAAAAGTTTTTCAAATTAGAAGAAAAAACACTACGAAAAGCTATGACCTTATTTAGATTAATTTCATTCTTAACAGGTCAATGCCTCAATATTCACACGCTCCCGTAAGTACGTCAATCTTCGCACATACACGCAGGAATGTTTGGAATGCAAAGAATTCTCGTGACAAAACTATTTATTTTGTCTGAGCAAAAAAAACTAGGTTACATGAGAATTCCTGCATGTCACGCAAGTTAGGTACCCAAAAAATACTTCCTAAACTTGAACTTTGCATTCAATTATTTTTACAGTTAAAAATGTAATGGATTTCGCTTTAGTTACTTGAAAAAAGTGAAATTTAAAAAATAGGGGTGTCATAAGAGGAAATTATTTGAAACTCGATTTTCATTGTATAAAATTCTATTAAAATTTTTCGTAAAAACTAATTTTAGTTTTTTATAGTTAAGAAATCAACTAAACCCTTGATTTTTTGTTAAATTGCACTTAGAGAGCTCACTATGAAATTGTTAGATTTTGAGGGGTGTTTGCTCGTGCCAGACGTACATTTTTTCAGGAGTACATGATTTCAGAATATATATATTTGGAAGAAATAATTATATACCGCGTGAGGCACCTAAAAGTAACACCTGAAATAGGGAAGAAACCAGAAACAGTAGCGATGTGAGGTTTGCGGGAAACAATAATATCAAATGGGGCTCGTAAATCGGAGGTATGGGGTGGGTCGAAAAATATCGACAAATGGGGCATCTGGAGCAAAGTCATTTTTTTGAATGGAACGATATACAATAACATGCATAATATAAAAGAGCACACGCAGAGAAACACAACGCCGTTGGTCTCATGCATCTACTGCACATAGGAACGAAGATATGGCCATGTGAAAATATGTAAACAAACTAACAAGTGACCCACTTGACCGTCAGTACCACGGCATGTAAGACTTCTCAGGTGCCTGACAGAACTGCCTTTACGCAGAGCAAGTTTTGATAGCAGGTCCACGAGATCGTGTTAGTTCATAGCAAGCAGTCGTAGTGGTAAGAGCGAAGATTATGGTGTTCACAAACATTGAAAATGCGGACATGATCCTGATTTATGGGGAATACCGAAAGAATGCCTCAGAAGCCTACCGTGTGTACGCAGAGAGATATCCGGACAGACGACAGCCATCTCGACGTCTCTTTGGTAAGTTATTTATTAAATTAAGAGACACCGGAAGTGTAACACCACGAGCACGTGTGCGGAACAAGCCAACTACAGGCGAGGCAGGTGCAACAAATGTTCTCGCGGCTGTTACTGTGAATCCGCACGTTAGCTCCCGTGAAATTGCCAGGGATGCTGGGATGAGTCAGCGAAGTGTATTGCGCATTCTGCACACACACAAGTTTCACCCATATCATATGTCCCTCCATCAGGAACTTCACGGGAATGATTTTGTGAACCGTGTTCGGTTTTGCATATGGATGTTACGACACGACACACCCGATTTGTCACGTATCCTCTTCACTGACGAGCCAACTTTTACCAATCATGGTTTGATTGATTGATTGATTGAATTAAAATTTGTGGGTGCGTCGGCACTTAAGGCCATTTCGCACCCTTCTATGTACACGGGGAAATGTCCCCTTATCTAAAATTCTGACTTAAAATGTAAAAATGGGGGTAGATAGCCCCTTGGAAAAAACTAAAAGTGCAAGGTTGTAAAGAGACCTGCACGAGACAAACACGACACATTAAAAAGTCAGAAAAAACAAACTAAAAACCTCCTTACAGACGGTGAAAGAGTCCAGCTCTTCGCAAAAACCTAAAAACATGGGATAAAATACTGCTGTCATCACCCAAGAGGGATGACAAACAGCCGGAAAGGTTAAAACTCTGCCGGAGGTAAGCAAGATCGACACATTCAACGAGAATGTGTCGAATGCTTAATAAAACATTACAAGCACGACACAACGGAGGGTCCAGCCCTTGGAGCAGGTGACCATGCGTTAGACGGCTGTGTCCTATACGCATGCGGGTAAGAATAACTTCTTCTCGCCGAGAGGGACGGGATGAGCAACGCCAAGCACCTATGGTGGGTTTAACAGCGTGAAGCTTGTTCCCCGTTTCCACATCCCACTCGGCCTGCCAAGTGTCAAGAAGGCGACAACGGAACACGTTCTGCAGGTCGCTAGCTGGCAAAAGGTGGACGAGAACATCGCCATCTGCATCAGCAGACTTGGCGGCAGCATCAGCTACTTCGTTCCCCTGGATGCCCACGTGGCTAGGGACCCAACAGAAGTGTACATCCGCACTGGCTGATAAGGACACAAGCCGTCTGAATATGCGTTGCGCTACCGGATGCCGGGAATACGGCGAATCCAGGGTCTGCAACACGCTGGTCGAATCACAGCACACAAGGACTTTCTTCAGACCATTGACGTCTGCAAAGTCCAGTGCCTTTAGAATGGCGTATAACTCTGCCGTAAAGATGGAACACGCAGGATGAAGCGAGTAACTGGAACTTTGAGAGTCTAGGACGAAGGCGCAACCAACTAATTCCACTGTCTTGGACCCATCCGTGTAAAACACATTAAAATTGGGGTGCTTCGCACGAAGTTGTATAAACCGTTGATGGTATACAGCCATTGGTGTTTCTGCTTTTGGAAGAGCAGTTAGAGAAAAATCGATGGAAGGTGCAGGAAACTCCCAGGTAGGGAGAAGCGGAATGAGTGGAGAGACGCCAGGAAGATCACTGTCAACACCAAGTGCTGACAGGATCTCTTCTGCACGAACACCAAATGGTCTAGTGACACTAGGATGGAGCCGATACCTTGCCAGCCTATTCATGTCTGTGATGGTGTGAAATGAGGGATGTGAAGGCATCGAGCGAAGATGGAGGAAGTAGTTCACTAAAAGCCGCTGTCTTCGCAGAGACAGCGACGGCTCAGATGCCTCTACGTACAAACTGGCGATAGGGCTGGTCCGAAAGCACCAGAGCACACACGTATACCAGCATGGTGGACGGTGTCTAGGATGCGAAGTCTAGATGGGCGGGCAGAAGAATACACAACACATCCATAATCAAGCTTCGACCTGATGAGTACACGATACAATCGAAGCAGTACCGTCCTATCAGCACCCCAGGAAGTATGGGATAAAACACGTAAAAGGTTGAGAACTCGAAGACAAGAGAACTTTAACTGGCGAAGGTGAGGTAGCCATGTTAATATCTTATCGAAAATGAGGCCCAGGAAGCGGACCTCATTCACGAAGCACAGGGGAGATTTCCCCATGTACAGGTCAGGATCGAAATGACATGTACGTTGACGACAAAAGTGAACACACACGGATTTCTCGGATGAGAAGGTGAAACCTGTTTGGGAGGACCACTCAACCAAACGGTTTATCGTCAGTTGGAGTTGACGAGAAGCTGACGCGAGATTCCGTGAGCGACAAAAGATCGTGAGGTCGTCTACATACAGAAGACCATGTACAGGGGCAACAATGCTCGCCATAACACTGTTCACTGCTATGGCAAACAGAAGCACACTTAATACGCTGCCCTGCGGGACACCGTTCTCTTGTTCGTAAAGATCCGAAAAGGAGTTCCCAACACGTACGCGGAAAAAAAGAAAACACCATGGTAAACAGGATCCCCTCTAACAGTGGTCGAACTTCAATGTCACGTGTAGATGGACGAAAATGTTTTATTTTGTGTGGACACCATACATTGCTGCGTTGCAGCGGAAATTTATGTTTTCCTTTGTTCCATGTAGCCTGCTGAATAAAATATGTTCAGCATATGCTTGATATGATTTGATCTGATTTTAAAATTTTGGGTCCGTCAGCGCTAAGGCTATTTTGCACCCGTCACAATATACGGGGTCCAGCCCCTTATCTTTACACATAACAACTCTAACGTTGCTTAATTAAAATCATAAAATATTAAAATGTTCTGACTTTTGTCAGAAGAACACTCAGCACACATAAGGACAAAAGAACAGGACAATACAAACAAAATTATACTGGCCATGGGGCCAGTCGCCAGAGCCTCGTTAGTCTTCAGTCCAGGGTGTGTGTTCAGCATATGCATGTGTTCTCCTTCTTTCACAACGCACTCCTATATTTGTGACTGGTAGAACTTCATTGTCACTAAGGTTGTAGTTTCGTATTCCACTACGGGCATACGCAGCTCCATGGACTGGATGATGCACTTGGCAGGATCGTGTAGTTTGTTTTGAAGTGCTGAACCGTCTGCACTCAAGATGCTGTAACGCATCAGCGCTTCGTTGTCGTTGGCGCTTCTGCGAAAAGTGAACGCGCAAACCACCGTTCCACATAATCTCTGTGTAGTCTGAGAAGAAGCCAGGAAGCAGACGCATGGGAAACAGTGTGAGGGGTGTAAGGGGTACCTTCTACGTAGGCGCCCAAAAGTCAACCTCACTTCCACGTAGTGCACCCTGGACAAGAGACTAACGAGGCTCTGGCGACTGGCACTATGGCCAGTATAATTTTGTGTGTGTTGTCCTGTTTTATGTCCTTGTGTGTGCTGAGTGCACGTTTACAGCCACAGCTTTTAACAGAAGTCAGAACATTTTAAGGTTTTAAAATTTTTAGTTATGCAACGTTAGAGTTGTTATTTGCAATGGTAAGGGGCTGGACCCCGTATAATGTGACGGGAGCAAAATAGCCTAAGTGCTGACGCTCCCAAAATTTTAAATTCAAATTAAATTCAAATTCAAGTACTGTGTGACTTTGAGTTTTGATTTTTATACCTGCTTCGAATCCCCCTGCCTGGTAGTATGCTGCATCGGTCTTTGAGAGTTTCAGTGTTCCCACAGCTGTAGAGGTAATCCCGGGGTAGTCAACCCTATCGATGACGGTGCCATGCTTTCTAAATTCCACCTGCGAGTACAGGTACGGCACAAAATTATCTACAAATCTTAAATTTGCATTGGCAAGGAATACTTCGCAGTTGTGTCTCTTCACATCAAACTTGATATACAAATCAGCTCTGTGAGGGTGAATGAACCCGTCCCCGACGTCCACGTCTTTTTCTATCTCTCGATTCGCTTCATTGAGGTTGGCAAACGTGCGACGATTGGGTGGGAACGACTGCAACTCGTAACTTTCGATTTGGTCCATGATGGTTATTTATTATATGTTAATATCCACGACGGCAGTGGTCGTGGCTCCTGCAAAATCAACCACCCCTCCCTTCTCGTTGGTAATTGCCAATTCTATATTGTCTATGCGATTACGAGATACAGGAAAGTATATCGGTGGGGAGGGTGTGTAGATAATTGGCTCCATGGTTTGAACGTAGCGATAATACCTGTCTGCTTGTGACTCCCTGGGATGCCGTCCGAGGATTTGGTGATCATACCTTCTGCCACATTGCAATGTATGTTCAGTCTCTCGATGGTTAGAAATTTAGGAATGTTAGCACCGATGTGCTTGATGCCAGGTTCGAGCTTTGTGTTGTTCTCGAATCCCAAAAGCTCTCCGATGGTACGCAGGTCTAAGGTTTCCGTGGCAGACACCAGTTCCACCGTGTGAGTTACAGAATTTTGCGACAGCAGCACACTTCTTGGCAATTGAGCCTGCAAGGTAGACAGATTGTACTGGCCAGGGGTGATGCTGATTTTTTCCGCTGCCAATTTTGATGGTATTGTTTTGTACCGTCACATTAGGTATCAGGTACATACTGTAGAATGCACGAAGAGCAATAGATTTAGGATAGATGATATCGTCATGCAATGCGAGTTTCAGAAGCGAAGTCTCGCATGTGAGATGGAATACTCCCATAGTGCTTCAGGTGCCACAATGCTTTCTGGAAATCCTCGATTGTTGGGTTATTTAATTGCGAGAGGAAGACAAGCATGGAAACGCAGAGATGGCCACAGTTCACATCGATGAAACCCTGGATGCGTTCGTCATTGTAGTAGAGGTTGACAACACTGAGATACTTTACCAACCCAGCAGGTGGCGTGCCTCCGAATGAATCGAAAACAAATGCTTTGATGTTGTTGGCTTTGAGGTAGCATATCCAATGTGTACCTGGATTTTCGTAACTGTCTAGGTTAACCACACCACACTCCTTTTTCTTCACAACAGAGGGTAGAGAATCAGACATGAAAACGCCCCTGAAGGGCTTGACCCCCAACGATTCGATCAAAGATTCAATATCGAAGTTGGACAGGGGCTCTTCTTTTTTTAAAACTTTTTCAAAGCTTCGAGGTTGTTCTTTCGCTTTTTGGTCACACCTTTTCCCTTCTTTTCCATAGCCAGGTTGTGGCGTTTCTGCTCTTCTAACTCGGCCTTGTTCTTTTTTGCATCGATGACGGTCTTGGCAATGGCGGCACTGCCTCCTGCCAAGCTGCATACAGCACTCAAAGCTGCCAAGATAGCCGGGATGCTGAATATGAAACCTACAGTCTTCTGCTGCTTTCGCGAACCTTGTAACCTCCTCAACTGAGGAATGCTAAGAAGCAATTTCATTCCATGACCTTTTGCCAAGCAGGAATGTTTCTTCTCGCTCTGCTTTTTGGCGTTCATTCCATCTAATGTTCCGAGAGACTTGTGGTTTGCGTAGGGTATTTGGTAAACGAAGGTCGAACCCAATACAGCAACCCGTTCACCTAGTGAGGCATCTCTGCTGACGATTCTCCCGAAAGCCACATGCTCCAATTTTCTGTCAGCATTATGACGTGCGTCAAGATCGAGTGAGTATTGTAGGCAATGTCGCGGTCCTTGCATGCTGCGTCCAGTGGGTTCACTCCCTTGTCTCGTCTTTCCAGTCGCTGTTCGAGTTTCGTGCCCGGACCGCAGTACTGGTAACCTGGCAGGTGCATCTCGAAGGGTAGCTTGTTGATAATATCGTTCACCAAACCTCGACCCTCGGCTACATTCCAGAATTTGGGACGCAGGGTGTTTATGATTTTGATAACGACAACAAAGGTATAGGTTATCTTGACAATGAAGTTGACAAGCTTAGTGCTAACCATGTCCATGATGCCCACCTTCTCGTTGTGGAAGTTGCGATTGCCTGCATTTTCTTCGCCTGCGATAACCAGCAATCGATCTACAAACTTCCTTACGTCGTCTACCCAAACAAACTCGTTGGGCAAGGTGTTGTAGAGTTTGACACCGCTGCCAGTCTTGAGCTGGGTCCATATTGTTTTATGAGGTTTCTGTACTTTTCTCCACTGCTAGATTTCACGCGAATCTGTGTTGCATCGTTGTTTTGGTACAGGGCATCCGTCATGATCAAAATTTCTGTGTAAATTTGGTAATCCTCGTCTGTATAATCTATAGGTTGCTTTTTGGTGGTGAGCTCCCACAGTCCCACGGTGCCGGGATACCTAGTCCAGCTGTTCTTCTTAACTTTTACATCGTCGCCCTCGAACGTGACTTTTGACTTTCCAATCTTTCAAACCACACCCTCGTTATGTTCCATGGTCGGGTTCAATCCGAATACCTCGTCTTTTTCGAATTTCCCGGTGCTTAGGTAATCCCTCGCCAACGGACCCAGCTCGACTAGCTTGTCCGAAGAGGTACTGCCTAGGGCCTGACGTCTCGAGCCGGAGCAAGTTCGAACGGACTAGTGTGAATGCTGGATATCGGTGTAGGCATGGAATAATTTAGAGCAGTAAGTGGCACAAGCTCGTTGATTAACTCTTTGTTTTGCTCGGTGACATCTTTGATATCTTTACCAAGTCCATTGATGGCATCGATGATAGGTTGTAAATTCCACGATTCTCAGATTTCCAACCCTTAAACCGTTTTGCCAGGTAGCTAAGCAGCTTCAGGTTGTCGTCTACAAGTTTGCGTTTCATTTTTTTTGTATGTAGTTATTTATAATAGGTCAAGACGTTTTTTGTAAGGTTGCAACGTTTAGAAAATTATTAATTTTCTTTCTGTGTTTTCCGTTATTGGGTTTCCTCGTCATGTCTATTGTGACAAATCCGAAATCATCTTGGTTCCAGCATGAAGAGCAAAATTTGGAAAACTGATTGTAGTTTATGTCCCCACCTACATAATCATCGTAAGCGTGTATTAAATTGGTGTAGTCTTGACGAAACAAACAAACAAAATTAGCATTGTCTCGGAGTAGCTGCTTGGGGATTTTGGAAAAAGTCTGAGCAAGATAGAGGCAGTCTATGCCTCTGTGCCGACCCTGAGTAAAAAAAATTGCGAATTTCGTTCTGGTTCTCCAGGATCACATCGTCCAAAACCACCACCGAATTTTCGAGACAGCAGTTTAGTGGTATCACTTCAGAAGCAAATATAGCTATGCCTAGTCCCTCGTACAGTTTCGACAGCTGGCGATACTTCGGTTGCTCCAAACGTTTGGAGAAAACATACAGGTGCCTGTTCTTCCAGTTTAACCAGTTGGGTGCAAGAAGAAAATTATCAATAAGTAACGTTGTTTTTCCACATCCAGAGGGTCCAACAATGAGGCAGCGAATGTTGTCGGGTAGATGCTCGCCATTTTTCCTATCCTGACGTTCCGATGGAAAATCTGGCAGTCGCTGTACCACATCCCAAGCACCCGTTACACAATCACCTCGTTTGCGTCGATCCAACTCTTTTCCTAGAGTCCCAGCCATTTCACCAACAGTTTGTCACCTTTTCTACGTAATACTTTTTCAATAAGATACGTGTCGGGGTATTTTGTTTTAGAATGTTCCTCTTCGTAAAATCTTCCTTTCAGAATTTCGTCGCGATTATCTTTTGTTATATACGTGTGACTGTTTCCGGGTAAGACACGAACTATGGTGAAAAGTTCCGTACTCCAATTTTTAGTGAAACCTTTTTTCAAACGCACGCCTAAATTTACTGATTCTCACCTGATCTCCAATTTTGTATTTCGGTTTCTTGCTTGTAAATTTGTACTTTGGACAATAAACCGTAGAAATTAAACGCTGCTCGTCAGATTTGTTGACGTCAGCTGGTTTCATGTTTATCGTGCGATGCAAACTGTGATTATAGCGGTTAAAAAGTTCCGGAAGCATGTCGAGGCACTTGTAATTCCCCTGAAGCGTGAATTGTTTCCACATCCGTGTTTTGAGAGTTCGCTTGAAACGTTCCACTACGCTGGCTTTGATGTGACTACAGGTGGAGTAATGTTGAATATTTTGTTTTTGAATAAATTGTCGAGAGACAGAGTTGTAGAATTCTTTTCCGTTGTCTGAAGAAATCGAGGTCGCCTGCCACTTTTATCGAAAATAGTTGTGAATGCTTCCACTACACAGGTTCCTGTTTTTGACTTGAGGGGTAAAGCCCATGCAAATTTTAAAAATGTGTCTATAACAGTGAGAAGATACTTGTATCCCTTGTTGAGTTTATGTAAATTTTTCAAGTTGCCACTGCTCATTTCCACAAGGTCAGCTTGCCACAGGTCGTCTATGCCTTTGGTCACTACCGCCAGTCGTATGTAGTTTCGCCGTGCAGGTTTGTGCAGCTCGTTTAAAATAGCCTGCCTAGACATTGCGCGAAAGTAAGAATATAGCTTGGATGGGATTTCTGGCTGCAGACAATGCCGGGTTTTCTATGTACAGATTGTCACCTATTTCTATGTCGATAATTTGAGTGGCATCTTCAGCATAGGCAGTCTCGCGAGTTTCGGGGTGGTTGAAATCGACCAACTCCACTCCTCTTATTTTAGGCTCGTCAATGATGTACGTCACCATCATGGTTGGGTAGTAGGTTGCGTGACGCAAAGACCATAGGAAATCTTGACGAACTGAAGTGTGCCAGCGATGAAAAACTGGTGACAGGCTTTTGCAGGAGTCAACATGTAGAGTTTGGAACCTGGATTGAAGGGCGAGGAAAATTTCCTGTTTGGAATGCTGTACAGTTCGATTAAAACAGTGGACTTGAGATTGTCGATGCTGGCGTTCAGGGTGTTTACATTGGTTCGAACCTCACTCTCCACATCTTCTAATCTACCATTTATTCATTCCAGATGTTCCTCAATAGCACGGACAACAGTGTCGTAATTGGGCTTGATCTTCACATCGACAATTAGCCTCTTGAATTTTTCGTTTAACTCATGTAGTTGGGTGCTGAAGTTGGCTATCTCTCGCCTCGATGCTGCCAATTTGCTCTTTCACATTGGCGATAATCTGCTGTAGACTTTCCACGAGTGTCAACTTGTAGCTCAGGGTTGCGAGGTCGTGGACCTGGGTTCTAATTCCGCAAACAAGCCATGTAATGTAGCTCGCTTATGTTCTGTTTGGTAGGCAAGGTTGCAACAGACTCCCGAAGCAATTCAATTTCGGTTTGGATGTTTTTGATGTCGTCGGATTTGAGTATTCGGTTGAGAGCCCTCTTGACTCTTTTCAATTCCTGCGAGGTAGGCAGGGTGGCCACCGTGTTTTGGAACGACTCTAAAGCTTTTCTCATCGCGACCAACTCTGAGGCAGCAGCAGCGTGTATGCCTTCTTGTAATTGTGTTATATCGTCCTGGGTTTGAGTGGATTGTTTCAAACGTTCCAACTTAGTCTGTATGTCGTCGATCAAGTGATGAAAATGCGACAACTCTGATTCGGTGTTTAAATTTTCCAGCTTTGTGATCTGCTGTTGGACGCTGGCCAGAGTATCCCTGATGCCTGGCAGTTTGTATTCCAGTGCTTCGTGTACGTTTGCCAGATCATTTTTGATGACGGCGAGAGCATCCTCAATATGTGCTATGGCACAGTCATGTTCAAAAAATCTGTCGCATGGATTTCTTATAAGTCCAACGTCTTACGAAATTATGTTGGTAGCTCTGAAACAAGGAAACAAGGAAATGTTGTGAAATATACGATCCTCCAATCAGAGTGAAGTTCGTTTCGGAGAAGCAGGAGGCGTGACTCACGGTCTTGTCCACAGGAAGTTCAACCAATGCAGCATTTCTAAATATGAGATAACGTCCCTATTGGTTAAATATTGTTTCAATAATGCGAATCGGCAGAAAGATTGCGCAAAAGTTTACTTTGTCGTTTTAATTACCTTTAATCGTTTCAAATTAGTATTAAATTGTCCCAATTATAGTTCACGAGCCACGTCACAACCTCAATTTTCGAAGCTGTAGCCTCTCCATGTAAAACGATTGCGTCGTAAATATAGTAGATTTTGCTTAAATGTTTTGTGACATTCATACCACCTTTATTTCATTTGCTACAAAGAAGCGTTTGGGTGTGTTATTTATAAAGAGGCGGGTGGGGATTATATTTCTAATGCACATTGAACGAATGTTCTTAACTTATAATCATGCCGTAAGAAGGAACGAACTCGTGGGGTAGTGGTTATCACACTGGGTTGTCACTCTAATGGTCGTAAGTTCAAATCCCAACGGTGGCAAAAACTTTTCGTAAGCTTTATTCGTTCCCATTGTTACTATTTGAATTAGTCTTCTTTGAAACTAACAACGAAAGATTATACAATAAACTCTCTTTGAAAATGGTAATATGAAGACAGGTTTCTTATTATAAGAATTGGAAATTTTATAGGTCTCAACGCATCTAAAATCCAAAATACTAGATCGACGTTATTTTCTACTGAATTCTAAATCCACGTTATACAGAAAAATAGCCTAATGGGGTCTGGACCTACAGTTTAAAGTGAGATACGAACCACTGTGTCTCCACTTGTTATCCTGCACTGAACGTAAAACAAACAGCTCCCCGCCCCCATTTTTAAATCAAATTTACATTAAATATGATATTTATAAGATAATCATCATTGATTTGATTGTTTTTATTACTGAACGTCAAATAAAACACTTTCCACAATCACATCTTCGACCCATCTCTCCCAATATCTTTCTATCCCTATCTTTTCCCACTTCCCCACCCCCACACACATGTATCAAAATAAATATTTTCTTAGGTTTGTATGTGTATAAATATAACATTAAATACCCCCAAAATACTATTTATTTTCTACTTTCCGTCACCCCTCTCCCACTCCACAACCCCTCATTATTATTGACGTTCGCCAGACCAAGTGGTAATGTATCGACGTCTCGTAATCAGTGTGTCCTTTTCAGAGTTCCAGTCAGGTCGCATAATGTTTTAGATTCCAATTTAAATGTATCCCGATTCGTGATTAGCCTATGTGTGCAAGAATTGATGTTAAAACGAACTCTTGACCTCAATAATGCAATTTGTGTATTTTCTTTCACCTGTGGTTCCCTCTTTTCGCGAGAAATAACGAATAAACCTAATCATTAACTCAACAAATAAAAATGCATCTCTAAATTAATTAATGAAAACTGTTATTACACCCAAACCACTATTTTTTCGTAAATGTAAATGAAATGTCATCTCACGTAGTGAAAACAATGTGAAAATTGTTGTAATGAGTGATATATGATTGTCAAACACATACATGAATACATTATATTAAGCTCGTGAACTATAATTGGGACAATTTAATACTAATTTGAAACGATTAAAGGTAATTAAAACGACAAAGTAAACTTTTGCGCAATCTTTCTTCCGATTCGCATTATTGAAACAATATTTAACCAATGGGGACGTTATCTCATATTTGGAAATGATGCATTGGTTGAACTTCCTGTGGACAAGACTGTGAGTCACGCCTCCTGCTCCTCCGAATCGAACTTCACTCTGATTGGAGGATCGTATATTTCACAACACTTCCTTCTTTCAGGGCTACCAACATAATTTCTTAAGACGTTGGACTTAGAAAAAATCCATGCAACAGATTTTTTGAACATGACTGTACCTTGCAGCTTCCCGAAATTCTCGTAGGTCTCAAGTTGGAGTTTGATGTTTGCCACGGTACGAGCAATCGCATTCAGCTCGCTGGACGAAGGTAGATTGTCGATGAAGTCCTCTAGCGTTTGGAGTTTAGTTTTGACTTCGTTGATGTCTGCATGCAAAGCGTCCGTTTGAAGCTCAGCCTTGATGATTTCCAACGTAGGAATTTCGAACGATTGAAACTGTTCCTGTAATTTGGCAATAGTGGCATTCACGCGATCGTAGTCATCTTGAGTTTTTATACTCTGGATAATGGTTTGCAGTTCAGTCAGCTGTTCCACATCGGAGGTCTGCGTTTGCTGCAGCTTCAAAAATTCGTTCTGCAGCTTGCCTATGCTCAGCGCCAAGTTGTCGAAGTTGTCTATTGACGCCAGGTCGGTGTACTTTTGCAGCAGCGATTTGAGCTCGGCGTCGATCTTGAGTACGGGGTCCAGGCACTGAGACTGCAGGCTGGCTATCTCTGACTGGAGGCTGGAGTTGAGCGTGGACTGCAGGGCCTGTAGGTCGCTTCGCAACTTCTTGACCCTGACGTCGAGCATGAGAAGCTCGTCGCCACGGTCGTCGCGTTTCGTGTGACCAAAAATATCGTTAGGCATTTTTCCTATGTTTATTTATTATAGGGTAGGTGTGTTTCATTTTTATGAAAAGAGGGATGAGTTTATCGTAGTCGTCCAAGAGCTCCACGTACAGGCGATCGCCAGCAGACACATCGTACGTTGTAGTCGCATCCATCCTATCATGCTTGATGCGATAAATGCTCTTGCCAGAGGAAACCTTGGCCTCCCCTTTGTTCTCGGGATTCATGTTAAACTTAAGTTTGCCAGAGATGGGGAACTGGTAAGAATTCAAGTTCTTGTTGAATACATTGAAAGTTTTGCCCACATCCTCGTCGTACTGGGTCAGAATGCTATTCAAGTGTATAATTAACAGACCGTTAAGTTTAGATAGCATGGAAGGCAGGAGTTCGTTGAAGCTCGACGACGACGTAGGCTGGACGAGCACTTCCATAGCTTGCTTCCTGAAGCCAAACAGGTTCACAGGCATAGTTATTTTATATGCTTGTGTTGATATAAATATTGCCAGCCGTGAGGTTTTTTTTAAGTGCATTGTATGCATTTCTTACTACTATCTAAACGATAGTATCCCCAAGGCAACGTGTGGATCCCACAAGACAAAATACATCTTTTATCATCATGTGGATCTAATACTACTTTCCTAACTTTGTTTGTTGTAATAACATGGTCTACACTTTGGATTCTTTTTTCCAATCGTAGCTGCTTTTTCAATTCCTTCACACAATCAATATAGTCTTGAAATGAAAGTTTGTTTTGTACAGTATATTTACCAACACCTTTAGCTTTCTTCCTGATGCTGCTCTCTGTTCTAAATGTATACATTTTGGAACGCAAACCGGCAAACTCGAGAATAATGTCACCGTCACACTCGTCTTTTAATTTACCTAGAACGTTTTTGTTACTAGATGGAATTCCAAATCTGTTCGGTTGAGGGTAGGAAGAAGTATCATAATAATCAAGCAAGGACGGATTTTATACATCTTCATATAGATTGGATGTTTTAATGCTATAAATAAAACTGTCGGTGTCCATGTAAATAATGAAATGCTATCGTTGTAGAAAGGATGCATAACATTGTAGTGAAATTGAAACATGTGAAGTTTCGATAAATCTAGAACTGTTGCTCCCACATAAATTGGTTTTCGGAATTTTATCACCTTTATATCTAGATTGAAAAGTGACAGATTCTCGTTGTAAATTTTTCGTAATTTAAATCTAGGATCAGCCACCCACTTACTGCATTTATTTCCATCTGAAACCAATCTCACGTCCACGTGATTTCTCACGTTCTCCGTTGTCTTGCCATATACAGCATTGTTCATCAATTTGAAACAATCATTGTCTAAATCGGAAGTGGCAACTGTTCTATGTTGTGTGTTTGTTTCAATGTATGGTTTGAGCCACTCGGAATGTTTAAACCAGAGGACTCTTCTAATATCCAATAGGCTTATTGCCTTAACTAGCTGTGTATGCAAGTTGATGGAACGCATGATCAACAAGCGTCTCACCTGGTTTTTGGAGGAAAACTCACTGATAAGTAATTTTCAATGTGGTTTTCGCTCCAACCGTTCCACACTGGACCATCAGGTTCAGCTGGAAACACACATTCAGGATGCATTCCTCAACAAGGAACATTTAGTTGCAGTTTTCTTTGACCTCCAAAAAGCATATGACACAACGTGGCGCTTTAGCATCATCAAGCAGCTCCATTCTTGGGGCGTGCGTGGCCATATGGCGTACTTCATTCAAAACTTTTTATCAGATCGTTTTTTCCGCGTACGTGTTGGGAACTCCTTTTCGGATCTTCACGAACAAGAGAACGGTGTCCCGCAGGGCAGCGTACTTAGTGTGACTCTGTTTGCCATAGCAGTGAACAGTGTTATGGCAAGCATTGTTGCCCCTGTACAAGGTCTTCTGTAAGTAGACGACCTCACGATCTTTTGTCGCTCACGGAATCTCGCGTCAGCTTCTCGTCAACTCCAACTGACGATAAACCGTTTGGTTGAGTGGTCCTCCCAAACAGGTTTCACCTTCTCATCCGAGAAATCCGTGTGTGTACACTTTTGTCGTCAACGTACATGTCATTTTGATCCTGACCTGTACATGGGGAACTCTCCCCTGTGCTTCGTGAATGAGGTCCGCTTCCTGGGCCTCATTTTCGATAAGAAATTGACATGGCTACCTCACCTTCGCCAGTTAAAGTTCTCTTGTCTTCGAGTTCTCAACCTTCTACGTGTTTTATCTCTCACTTCCTGGGGTGCTGACAGTACAGTACTGCATCGCCTGTACCGTGCACTGATCAGGTCGAAGCTTGATTATGGATGCGTTGTGTATTCTTCTGCCCGCCCATCTAGATTTCGCATCCTAGACACCGTCCACCATGCTGGTATACGTGTGTGCTCTGGTGCCTTTCGGATCAGTCAAGTCGCCAGTTTGTACGTAGAGGCATCTGAGCCGTCGCTGTCTCTGTGAACTACTTCCTCCATCTTCGCTCGATGCCTTCACATCCTTCATTTGACACCATCTCAGACGAGGATAGGCTGGAAAGGTATCGGCTCCAACCTAGTGTCACTAGGCCATTTGGTGTTCGTGCAGACGAGATCCTGTCAGCACTTGGTGTTGACAGTGATCTTCCTGGCGTCTCTCCACTCATTCCGCCTCTCCCTACCTGCGAGTTTCCTGCACCTTCCATCGATTTTTCTCTAACTGCTCTTCCAAAAGCAGAAACAGCAATGGTTGTATACCAGCAACGGTTTTTAGAACTTCGTGCGAAGCACCCCAATTTTAATGTGTTTTACACGGATGGGTCCAAGACAGTGTAATCAGTTGGTTGCGCCTTCGTCCTTGACTCTCAAAGTTCCAGTTACTCGCTTCATCCTGCGTGTTCCATCTTTACGGCAGAGTTATACGCCATTCTAAAGGCACTGGACTTTGCAGACGTCAATGGTCTGAAGAAAGTCCTTGTGTGCAGTGATTCGACCAACGTGTTGCAGACCCTGGATTCGCCGTATTCCCGGCATCCGGTAGCGCAACGAATATTCAGACGGCTTGTGTCCTTATCTGCCAGTGCGGATGTACACTTCTGTTGGGTCCCTAGCCACGTGGGCATTCAGGGGAAAGAAGCAGCTGACGCTGCCGCCAAGTCTGCTGATGCAGACGGCGATGTTCTCGTCCACCTTTTGCCAGATAGCGACCTGCAGAACATGTTCCGTTGTCGCCTTCTTGACACTTGGCAGGCCGAGTGGGATACGGAAACGGGGAACAAGCTTCACGCTATTAAGCCCACCACAGGTGCTTGGCGTTCCTCGTCCCGTCCCTCTCGGCGAGAAGAAGTCATTCTTACCCGCCTGTGTCTAGGACACAGCCGTCTAACGCATAGTCACTTGTTGCAAGGGCTGGACCCTCCGTTGTGTCGTGTCTGCAATGTTTTATTAAGCTTTCGACACATTCTCGTTGAATGTGTCGATCTTGCTTACCTCCGGCAGATTTTTAACATTTCCGGCTGTTTGTCATCCCTCTAGGGTGATGACAGCAGCATTTTATCAAATGTTTTTAGTTTTTTACGAAGAGCTGGACTCTTCCACCGTCTGTAGGAGGTTTTTAGTTTGTTTGTTCTGACATTTTAATGTGTTGTGTTTGTCTCGTGCAGATCCTTTTACAACCTTGCACTTTTAGTTTTTCCCAAGGGGCTATCTACCCCGCTTTTTTAAAATTAAGTCAGAATTTTAGATAAGGGGCTACTTCCCCGTATACATTGAAGGGTGCAAAATGGCCTTTAGTGCCGACGCACACAAACAATTTTTAAATCAATCCAATCCAATCACCTCTGAGGAGGAAGTCAATGAGCAAAATGCCCTTCCTCTCCCAAAACACGGTGCACATTACTTTCTGTACCGACAGCGTCCGTTTGAATTTCTTCTTGACCGGAGATCCACTATGCCGCCAATGCATTGACTGCTGCTTGGTTTCCGGGGTGATGTGCGAAATCCACGTCACATCGCCCGTGACGATCCTGTCGAGGTAATCATCGCCGTCATCATGGTACCGTTGCAGGAACGTCAGTGCTGCTCCTAAACGTTTCATTTTGTGTTCGGGTGTCAGGTTTTTCGGCACCCACCTGGCACACAAGTTTTTGAACAGCAGGCGCTGCGTGACAATCTCATGCAACACGGATCGCGATATCTGCGGAAAAAGGCTACTCAACTCCGTAATCGTGAAGCGACGGTTCTCTACGATGCGCTGCCGCACCAGCTCAACCAGATCATCTGTGGTGAGGGACGGACGCCCACTGCGCTCTTCATCATGGACACTTTGACGACCTTCCGAAAACTGCCGACACCAGCGACGCACCCTCTGCTTACTCATAATGTTCGGCCCATAGACCTCACAAAAGCTGACGATGAATGTCAATTGGCACAATGCTTTGTGCATTCAGGAACTTTATCACCGACCGAACGTCGCATGCGGCGGGAGAAGGAATACGAGCTTCTATTTCGGACCACTGTTGCCTCGCTACTGGCATGCGGCGGGAGAAGGAATACGAGCTTCCTCTTGGGACCACTGCTGCCTCGCTACTGGTGCCGGTCGAGATCTGTCCGCCTGGCATATGATTGATACGTCTTAGCTCTGCTGCGCATGCGCAAATTACACGGCTCATTATGTTTACTTTCACGGGAAAAAAATAGGGAAACTTACTTTGTGGATGCGCCTCGTACCATCGACTTTCTCACATTCGGAACATAAATCAACGTATACTTTTATGGAATTATTTTGAAGATTACTTTTCAAAGTATTCAGTACAAAAGTTTTCGCTTCACGCAAGAAACTAGGAATGTCACGGCCTGTTTCCGACGTAAATGATAAATCCTGAAGTCGACCATTAAATGCAGACCTAACTGGTTTATATTTATTATTTAACTTAATTTGTTTTGGAGCAGAATCTTCAGCTTGAGAATAATCAATTTTTCTTTTCAATGTTTCTTCTCCTGTCGATGGTTTGCAAATTTTCAAATGTCTACTTAGATTTGGAATGCTAATTTATTTTCCACATTGAGCACAGGCTTTAGGAGGTAACAAACGATTTGCTCCGTTACACCTTGTCTTATGTATCGATAAATTATTCTTTGAAATTAGTTTCCCACAAGTGACACATTCCATCTTATCATTCTTACTAGTAAAACAGGTAGGTCATTCCATTTTTTTATATGCTTTAAAATATGAGCAAACAAACGATAGAAATTTCAGATGTTATTTATATAAAATTTTAATTTTTTTATATAAAATATAATGGGATATCACCAATTTAAAATTCAACCTGATAATACTATTCCCTATGAAAAACTCTATGACCTTACTTGTTTTTTTCCGCCAAATTATATGCTTCTAGTCTCCTATACTTTGGTGGAGCCCGTTTAGGTTCTATCCCCCGCGATGTGGGTTCCTCTGCCGATCCAGCAAAGGTGAGAAATCAGCACTGTGCTCTGACATATATATTTATAGAGCCAATAGAAATCTTGCTTACTTAAACCAATCACAAAACACCACGTATAAATTATTAGCCAATCAAAATATCTGTTATTTTAGCTATCATATAAAAAAATGAAAAATATCCCAGTTTCAATTCGATTCATCTGTCTGAATCGAAGAAACCGACAATTTGTATATTCTCACATCACTGTATTAGAACCTCTTTTGCTGTTGTGCTCAATTAATTTTCACTAATTGGCATTTTTCTTTAACAGGTCTAATAGGACAAGATACGGCAGTATGAGATATATGCAAATTTCAAGATATTTTAGCGAATTACGCCAGCTTAAGCTAATTTCGTATTGCTAGAAGGCCTTCGTCGTTGCAAGTCACCTAACCCATTCACTGACAAAACGTTATAAATGTTGACGTACTGAAAAAAAATGACTTGTCCACCTCAAGCATTCATCGAGTTCCAACATTTGCACATAGATGACTTTGTTGTTGGCGCTTATCAAATACATATATATTTTTGGAATATCTCTAAAAGGGAGAGAAACAGGCAAATTCTGTTTGCAGATTTCAAATGTCCACTCGAAGATAAGTAAAAGTATGAATACAACCTATGCTTGAATATTAAAAATAGCGGCCGGAAGTAGGTTTATCTCTTAAACGGTAGGAGATAGCCAAAAACTGTTTGCAGATTTGTAATGTACACTCGAAGATAAGTAAAAGTGTGAATACAACCTATGCTCAGAAATTCAAAATGGCGACCGGAAGTAGGATTATCTCTTAAACGGTACGAGTTAGCCAAAATCTGTTTGCAGATTTGTAATGTACACTCGAAGATAATTAAAAGTATGAATACAACTATAACCGATGTACCAATTTACCAATTACCCGAATTACCATTACCATCGGTCTTTCTACGCATTCCCCCCAAGATTTCATTTTTCTGCTCTCTGAGAAAAGACACCTGTCTCAAGAAACCAGCATTCTTTCTCACAAAGCCCCGCATATATCACTGCCCCTACTT
This sequence comes from Lepisma saccharinum, assembly GCF_977018435.1. Taxonomy (NCBI): domain Eukaryota; kingdom Metazoa; phylum Arthropoda; class Insecta; order Zygentoma; family Lepismatidae; genus Lepisma; species Lepisma saccharinum. The sequence continues at coordinate 62,619 of NW_028143221.1, forward strand.
CGAGATAAAGGAGCCAAAGTGTCCTGCAATAAATTCTCATATCCATTCTGTCCACATTCGGCTCACGTCAACATAAATTCAAGCTCAGCCTGATGGCTGAAATCTAGAGATGGAGCTAATCACGTAACTTCAGGCATTTAAAATTTAAAGCCCCCAAGAAGACTTTTCCCCTCGTCTTAAACAAGGACCCTCTGTTCTCATGAGAGTTCGCAGATGGCCAGGCTCAGAATCGAGACAATTGCTCTACACATGGCAGTATCGACGAGACGTCATAACTTCCACGATCTCGCCCGCCAGTCTAGTTCCGTGACAGTGAAAGCAATAACATTTAATTAGAAGAAGATATTTTTCATTCTCGAGATCAGTTCCCAAACAGGGTGCTATTGTGTTACGCGATTATCACCCTTCGAGGCAGAAATGACCACGCGTGGGAGGAGTTAAAAGTTCGACGACCAATAGAGAAAAGGGACAATTCTTCCGGGAATGAAGGAAAAGGAGGAAGTAAGGACTTAACAGAGGCAGTTCGATATTCACAGAGACACAGTGCAAGATTCACGGTTCGACTTTTGAGATTAGGACTCTCGTTTCAGTACCTTCGGATCAGCTTTGAGATTTCAAACTTAACTTTTAAAGTTGATAGAAATGGTTCTCACGTAAAGAACTAGTGTTTACATCCAACGTCGACCATCAGCGGTCTGCGCTGCTAGATTGTTTTGACCCGGTGCATCATGGGTCCGCGAGTGTTTTGTCTTGTGTAGGCGAGCGACAAGTTGTCGTATGTCAACAGTAATGCATTAAATATTATGTCATAACATGTTTCAGTGTTCAGTGTCTTGATTTCTGATTCCTACTTGTAAAATCAATATTTGGCTCATAAATGAAGACCGATGTATAAGGAACCTGATCGTCCTTCTCCATCGGCCGAATTCTTGGACCGTCGACACGATAAATAATACCGTGTCTAATTCTGATCATTGTAGTACATTAATGTCTTACATGAATGAACATCCATGCCTTAATAGGTAACGTAAGCCCGGATTCGAACCGTTAAACGCCCCCCTATATTTTTATAACTATTATAAATGGCTTTTCCCGAACAGGGACTTGTTTACAAGCCAAATTTAATGTACCGTTTCTAAAGATTCTAAATTTGCCCTAATTTTATAAATTTCATAAAGGAATCAGGACACTAAATAGTAGTTGCATGCCTTGCGAGTGAACTAACCTCCGGTTAAACCTAACAACAGACACTGATTTATTATTTTTTTCTCCCTTTTGTAAATTTTGAATGCCCATAACTCGAAAACTGGCAATGACAATTGAGGAATCAAACAAATTCGTGCTAGAAGCAATAGGGCTATTAAGAGCAGAATTAAATTAAAGTAAAGCAAGTTTGAGCCAAAGAATAGACTCCTTAAGTAAGGAAGTGAAAGCAACCAGGGAAGAGTTGAATTCTAAATTTGAAGCACAAGTAAAGAAATGTGAAATAACTAGAGGGAAGGTAGACCAGTTAGAGAAAAGAGTAGAGAAGTCAGAGGGAGAAAATAGAGAGCTAATTGTTAGGGAGGTGCAGCAGGCAGAAGGTAGACTTAACAGGGAGGCTGTTAGCTATATGAACTCGTTAAGAGATGCCAGGGAACACGAGTTCAATACTTACAAGATTAGCTTTGAAGCGAAAAGTAAAAAAGAACTTGAAGTGATTAAACGCAGGGTAGAAAGAGCTTAATAAGGAAGAGGGTAATCAAGTGAATGCTAGGTTGGGTGAGTTAGAAAAGGGAAATGTTAAAATTCTGAATAAATTAGAGCAGATTAGATAGGGTTGAGGACCTGTCTAAAAATGTAAAGGGAAAGAAAGATAATAGTGTGGAAATTGCCAAATTGGAGAAGGCTATCGAAGACCTAGAGAGAAAATATGAGAGCAACCAGGGGGAGATTAGCCAGATAAAGCTAGAAAAGGAAAAACAGGCGGATAAGCCTAAGGTTCAATCCCAAAGCACCCCTTATGCTTTCTCGGACTCTGACAGTGACTCCGGGGTAGAGCGTAAGCCAAAGTCAAGGAAAAGGACTACCATCAGGTTTGGGGACCTTGAAAAACTCCCCAAATTCAGTGCTGCAAGACCTGAGTACCTAGCCTCTCAGTTCCTGGCAGATATTGAAGAGTCCTCTTGCTTGCTAGGTGTACAGGAGGAAGATATTGTATCCTACCTGCCGAAGTTGCTAACTGGGGTAGCCAAAAACTGGTACCTACAAGTAAAGGGGAACTTCGATACATATTCAGGGTTCAAGGCACTGTTTCTGTCCACGTATCAAGCAGATAGGTGGAAGTCAACGTACCTAGCTAAGGTAATGAACAGTAGGTACACTGACCATAGCAAGGGCTCCATGCTTTCTTATTTTTGGCAACAGGAAAACTTACTGAATAACATACAAACTGGCATGACGGACCAGCAAAAGACGGTCATCATAGCCAACCAGCTCCCCAACAAGGTTAAAGAAACTCTCTTGAATTTGAATTTGATTTTAAAATTGTGGGAGCGTCAGTACTTAGGCTATTTTGCTCCCGTCACGTTATACGGGGGCCAGCCCCTTATCATTACAAAGAACAACTCTAACGTTGCATATTTAAAAGTATTAAAATATTCTGATTTCTGTTAAAAGCTGAGGCTGTAAACGAGCACTCGGCACAAATAAGGACAAAACAAAGGACATCACAAACAAAATTATACTGGCCATGGGCCCAGTCGCCAGAGCCTCGTTAGTTTTCAGTCCAGGGTGTACTAACGTGGAAGTGAGGTTGACATTTGTGTGTACTACGTGGAAGGTCACCCCTTACACCCCAAAGAAGCTCTCTTAATCCACCCCTACATTAGCCTAGAGATGGCAGCAGAGATTGTGGCCATGTTGTACATAGTGTCCCAATCCAGCCAAAGAGAGGACCAAAGGAGGTTCCAACCCCGGTACCCCCAAAATAGGCAAGAAAACTTTCAGGCTAGGCAGGTCAGGGTACAGAGACCTAGGTTCGAACCCAGTCCCCCACGAAGACCTGAAAATAACTTCCGTCGGGGTAACACTTGGAATAACAACCCGCGACGAAACAGTTTATACAGGGGCAGGTCAAACTCCTACTCCGATAATCGTAACGGGGAAGGTAGTAGTTTCAACTACCGTAACGGGAGAGGAAACTCCCCGGTACGTAGAAACAACAATCAGGCTAGCCAGGGTCGGGGTCCCACTTATTAACAAGTGGTGGCTGCAGATGGAACCCGAACAACTAAACAAGGCCCCACCTTAAATCCAAACAGCCCTCCATTTAGAACTGGTAACCAGCCTACCAGATCTTTAAATGCTTAGGCTCCCCTCTTACAGAAGGTAGGCAAGGGTGAAGCTTCATTGATGCTGATGACAGGGGAAAACAAATAAAGCAACTGGTGAATGATGACAATAAATATGAAATTTGTAGGGTTGATTTAAATTTTTATGAGGATTTTGAAGATAATGAGGAATATTATAGTACAAAAACATTTCATTGCCAGTAAATATCAGGTACAAAGTAAAATGTAGTTCATTTGTTAAGGAAGTTTCAATAATAAAGAATATAAGGCACTTGTAGACTCGGGAGCAGAAATTTCTGTAATGGCTGAGAGTGTTTGGAGAGAAATAACAAGTGAAATTTCAAGACCTACCTTGCTTAATACTGATAATATAATGCTGATATATTACAGTGGGAAAATCACTAGGGATATTTATTACAGATGTGGATATTGGGGGTAAAATAGTAACCGTACAATTTTTAATAGTCAGAAAACTACCAGCAAGAATTTTCATTGGGTTGGATTTACTTTTTGCACTAGAGGCAAATCTAGACCTGAAAGAAAGAGAGTTGTTACTAAACACTGAACAAGGAAGTAAAGTAGTACCATTGTTACCCCTACCACTTGTTGAAGGCACTCAGGATTTAGGTAATCCTTGTAACCAGGTACAGAGGCAAGCTAGGTATACAGTACCAGTTGGGAATGCTAATTGTAGTACACGGGCCACATCCCAAGAACTTTTTCAGAAAGCACAACCCCCTCCATGTAGGACTGCCTTGACGGGGCGAGGGGGCTTAGTAGGGAGGTCATTTTCATCTCATCATTTCACCCATTCTTCATATCCATATCTCACGTTTTTCACCATTCCATCACGTCATTCATCTCCATATCTTTGACCTCCCTCTAAGAAACTAAGGTAGGGAGGTCATTTTCATCTCATCATTTCACTCATTCTTCACATCCATATCTCACGTTTTCACCATTCCATCATGTCATTCATCTCCATATCTTTGACCTCCCTATAACTAAGGGTCCTGCTAGAGGAGACAACCTCGATAAAAAAACCCTATCCCAAGGTGTGAGTTGCACGTGCCGATGGGACAGTGTTGGCTGCAGGGGTAGGTGCAGTCGCGAACGTGGCCTCGGGATTTCGGTTTGGTCCTCGAGTAGCCTCCATTTTTGGGGGTAGGCCTTCCTCGGCATAGAGGGCATGTAGAGGCGACAATTTATGGATCCTCCTATATAAAATTATTTTGTATATGGGTACAAAAAACAACTCAAATGGGGGAAACCCCCAAAACGAGCGCGGCCTTCGAGCCCGCTTCAATTAGTGGAAAAGACAAGTAACGTGCCACGTTATCTTGTGATTAGTATTGTGCAGAAGACCGACAGTAACGATGAATCTGCAACAACAAAGAAATATGGAGCTGCTACATTAAAGGACCTGTCACCATTTCTGATCAAGAAACAGCTAGACTACGCCGCTGGTTCAGATGTACCAGAAATAAAAAAGCTGCGAAACGGGAGCCTACTTATCCAGACCAGCACAGATCGCCAGACAAACAATCTTTTAAAGCTAAGATCTTTGGGCGACTTCCCTGTTAATGTTGAACCTCACCGTCAACTTAACAGTAGTAAAGGTGTGATTCGCCACTGGGATCTGCTAAATGCTGAGGAGGAAGAGATTCTTCAAGCACTCTCAGACCAACATGTCACCGCAGTGCAGCGAATCAAGACGCGAAAATCCGGAGAACTTGTGCCAACTGCTTCCATTACTTTGACCTTCCAAACGACCACTCTCCCAGATAGGGTGCGGGCTGGATATTTGAGACTCAAAGTCCGGCCGTACATCCCTAACCCGATGCGATGTTTAAAATGCCAGCGCTTTGTGCACACTCAGCCTTCCTGCAAGGCCACTACCGCCCTTTGTGGTAAGTGTAGTAAGCCTGATCATGGGACCGAACCTTGTTCTTCAGGTCCCAAATGCATTAACTGCAAAGGCGAGCACCCAGTCTGGCATCGTGACTGCCCCTCTTTCCAACAAGAGAAGAAAATCAGAGAGTTGGTCGTCAGAGAAAATCTCTGCTGGTGAAGCAAAACAACGTCTCCGTGACAGCATACGCACCAGTTTACCTGCGCCATTCGCTACAGTTGTTGCAGCTGCTCTTAGCCGTCGCAGTGTAGGTGTACAAACCAGCGACGTGTCCACGCAAACAACAACGCTTCCCGTAGTAGCTCGTCCTGCTTCGAGGAAACCAGCAACCACTCCTCGCTCCACAGAGAGAAAGTTCAAGCAGGTACACAGTAAAGAATACTTCCTGAAGACCAGTAGCTCTCCAGTCAGGGTGGCAGCCACCACCCTGAAACTTAAGGCGCAGCTGAAAGCTGCCCGGCGGGCGCTCAAGGCACCCGCTCCCACTCCCCCTTCTTCATCCCCTTCGCCCTCTGTGTCCTTACCCGATGGCATGATACAGGACGAAGCCGCGGATGAAGAATTTATCAAGGGGACATGCCCAAAAATAGAGTACGCCTTAAAAGGTAACAACCATACCTACAGCTATGGCTTATTGTCTCGAATGGAACCTTAACGGTTTCCGTACACATCTCGAGGAACTGCAAATTCTAATATCTGAATTTGACCCTGCCATCACATGTCTCCAAGAGACACATTTTCGTCCAAATGAATTAGTGATTCTGAACGGATACACGCTTTACCGCACCGACAAGCTTCCTGAGGGTCGTCGTGCACACGGTGGTGTTGCAATCGGTGTTCGAGATAACATCCACTCAACGCCAATCTTTCTCACCACCCCCCTCCAAGCTGTCGCCGTGCGGGTCCATCTACAACAGCCAATATCCGTTTGCAGTGTCTACATCACAAGGGAGGAGCGATTCTCTCTTGAGGACCTCCTTTCTATATTCGAGCAACTTCCGTCTCCTGGTAGTTCTGTTGGGCGATTTTAATTCCTACCATCGTTTGTGGGGCACCGTTCGTACAGAGCCCCGGGGTCAAATTATAGATCAATTCCGTGAGGCATCAGGTTTAACGTTGCTGAATGATGGGACTCCCACATATTTCAGTCCTTCCTCAGGCACACACTCTGCGTTGGACTTGTCCCTCTGCAGTCCTAGCCTTGCTCCTACCACATCTTGGAGCGTTCACCCTGATCTCTGTGGGAGTGATCACTTCCCACTGCTTCTAACTTTCGAACATCTTCAGCACTCACGTGAACAACACCCTCACTAGAATCTCAGTCGGGCCGGCTGGGTTTCATTTGAGCGTGCAGTGGAGCTTGAAGTCGATCTTGCGTCGACTTTACCACCAATCGACGCCTTAGATATATTTGTGTCAAGAGTGCATGATGCTGCACGCACCTCCATTCCACATCCCAGTGGAACTGCGGGGCGACGCCCAGTCCCATGGTGGACTGCGGAGATCAGTGCAGCCATCAAGGACCGCAATCATGCCCTAGATCGATTTAATAGGAACCACACTGCCGCAAACCTCGAGCAGTTCCGCACTAAGCGTGCCAGTGCCCGTCGGCTCATCCGAGCCAGTAAGAAGGCGTGCTGGGTCCAATACGTGTCTTCTCTGACGAAGCAGGCTTCGTCGAAAGCCGTCTTAACCAAAGTACGTCGCATCCAGGGGTGCATCTACTCCTCTGAGCGCTCTGGAGCACGATGGGACGTTGTACACCGATTCCGGAGACATAGCTAATATCTTGGCCACGCAGTTTTCTGATGCGTATAGCTCTGAAAATTATGAACCACGTTTCCGCCGTGAAAAGGATCGTCAGGAACGACGGCCTCTAGTTTTTCGAAGTCATAACACCGAGCCATACAACTCTCCATTCACTGAACGGGAGTTCGATCAGGCTCTTCGAGATTCTAAGAATACAGCTGCTGGAGTGGACAAGATCCACTAGGAGATGCTTCGTCATCTGCCCATTAAAGTCAAAAAATTCCTTTTGGCGGTATTCAACGGGCTTTGGTTGGAGGACTCTTTCTCTTCCTCCAGGAAAGAAGCAATTATCGTTCCCATCCTGAAACCAGGTAAGCAACGCACCGCAGCCTCGAGTTATAGGCCTATTGCCTTAACTAGCTGGGTGTGCAAGTTGATGGAACGCATGATCAAAAATCGTCTCACCTGGTTTTTGGAGGAAAACTCATTGATATGTAATTTTCAATGTGGTTTTCGCTCCAACCGTTCCACACTGGACCATCTGGTTCAGCTGGAAACACATATTCAGGATGCATTCCTCAACAAGGAACATTTAGTAGCAGTTTTCTTTGACCTCCAAAGGCATATGACACAACGTGGCGCTCTGGCATCGTAAGGCAGCTCCATTCTTGGGGCGTCCGTGGACATATGGCGTACTTCATTCAAAACTTTTTATCAGATCGTTTTTTCCGCGTACGAGTTGGGAACTCCTTTTCGGATCTTCACGAACGAGAGAACGGTGTCCCACAGGGCAGCGTTTTAAGTGTGACTGTTTTCTATAGCAGTGAACAGTGTTATGGCAAACATTCTTTCCCCTGTAACATGGCCTCTTCTATGTCGACGACCTCACGATCTTTTGTCGCTCACGGAATCTCGCGTCAGCTTCTCGTCAACTCCAACTGACGATAAATCGTTTGGTTGAGTGGTCCTCCCAAACAGGTTTCACCTTCTCATCCGAGAAATCCGTGTGAGTTCACTTTTGTCGTCAGCGTACATGTCATTTAGATCCTGACCTGTACATGGGGAAGTCTCCCCTGTGCTTCGTTAATGAGGTCCGCTTCCTGGGTCTCATTTTCGATAAGAAATTAACATGGGTACCTCACCTTTGCGAGTTAAAGTTCTCTTCTCTTCGAGTTCTCAACCTTCTACGCGTATTATCTCATACTTCTTGGGGTGCTGATAGGACGGTATTGCTTCGCCTATACCGTGCACTCATCAGGTCGAAGCTAGATTATGGATGTTTTGTGTATTCTTCTGCTCGCCTATCTAGACTTCGCATCCTAGACACTGTCCACCATGCTGGTATACGTGTGTGCACTGGTGCCTTTCGGACCAGTCCAGTCGCCAGTTTGTATGTAGAGGCATCTGAGCCGTCGCTGTCACTGCGAAGACAGCGGCTGGTAGTTAACTACTTCCTCCATCTTCGCTCGATGCCTTCACATCCTTCATTCCACACCATCTCAGACGAGGGAAGGCTGGCAAGGTATCGGCTCCACGCTAGTGTCACTAGACCATTTGGTGTTCGTGCAGACGAGATCCTGTCAGCACTTGGTGTTGACAGTGATCTTCCTGGCGTCTCTCCACTCATTCCACCTCTCCCTACCTGGGAGTTTCCTGCACCTTCTATTGATTTTTCTCTGACTGCCCTTTCAAAGTCAGAGACAGCAATGGTTGTATACCAGCAACGGTTTTTAGAACTTCGTGAACACAATTTTAATGTGTTTTACACGGATGGGTCCAAAACATTCGAATCCGTTGGTTGCGCCTTCGTCCTAGACTCTCAAAGTTCCAGTTACTCACTACATCCTGCCTGTTCCATCTATACGGCAGAGTTGTACGCCATTCTAAAGGCACTGGACTTTGCGGACGTCAATGGTCTGAAGAAAGTCCTTGTGTGCTGTGATTCGACCAGCGTGTTGCAGACCCTGGATTCGCCGTATTCCCGGCATCCGGTAGCGCAACGCATATTCAGACGGCTTGTGTCCCTATCTGCCCGTGCCGATGTACACTTCTGTTGGGTCCCTAGCCACGTAGGCATTCAATGGAACGAAGCAGCTGATGCTGCCGCCAAGTCTGCTGATGCGGACGGCGATGTTCTCGTCCACCTTTTGCCAGCTAGCGACCTGCAGAACATGTTCCGCTGTCGCCTTCTTGAGACTTGGCAGGCCGAGTGGGATACGGAAACGGGGAACAAGCTTCACGCTATTAAGCCCACCACAGGTGCTTGGCGTTCCTCGTCCCGTCCCTCTCGGCGGGAGGAAGTCACTCTAACTCGCATGCGTCTAGGACACACCCGTCTTACGCATAGTCACTTGCTGCAAGGGCTGGACCCTCCGTTATGTCGTGTTTGTAATGTTACTTTAAGCATTCGACACATTCTCGTGGAATGTGTCGATCTTGCTTACCTCCGGCAGACTTTTAACATTTCCGGCTGTTTGTCATCCCTCTTGGGTGATGACAGCAGCATTTTATCAAATGTTTTTAGTTTTCTACGAAGAGCTGGACTCTTCCACCGTCTGTAAGGAGGTTTTCAGTTTGGTTGTTCTGACTTTTTAATGTGTTGTTTGTCTCGTGCAGGTCTTTTTACAACCTTGCATTTTTAATGTTTTCCCAAGGGGCTATTTACAAACCTTTTTAAAATTTTAGTCAGAATTTTAGATAAGGGGCTATTTCCCCGTATACATTGAAGGGTGCAAAATGGCCTTTAGTGCCGACGCAACCAAACAATTTTTAAATCAATCAATCAATCATTCAGAAAGCACAAGATGCAGAAATTCTAAATCCTACAGTAAAGGATATACTTTTAGATACGTTATTAGAATTTAATGATCTTTTTGATGATAAGCCTGGGTGTTGCAATAAGTATGTGCATAAAATACAGTTAGATACCGCAGAACCTTTGGTAGCGAAGACTTATCCCATACCGTATAATTATAAATCTCAAGTCAGGGAACACTTACAGAAATTTTAGAGTGGGATATAATAGAATTTAGTGAATCTTGTCACCTCAACCCCCTGGTGGTAATACCGAAATCTGATGGGTCGCTACGCATTTGCACTGACATGCGTAATGTCAACTGCACCAGAAATTAATTCAAACAAAGCCTATTAGGATAGATGAGGCTTTGCAAGGTTTTCAAGGCAAGAAATACATAACCACCATAGACATGTTTTCAGGTTTTTACCAGATTTTGATTACAGAAGAGTCTAAACCACTTACAGCGTTCAGTTTCGATGGTAAACTATACCAGAATAAAAGGTTAGTTTTTGGTTCTTCGAACGGAGTGCAAGCTTTTACTGAAGCTATGAAAAGAACACTGGGGGATACACTTTCAGATAAATTAATGATCTATGTAGATTATTTGTGTATTAGGACAGAGACTTTTGAAGAACACATAGAGCTCTTAAAAGAAGTATTTTCGAAGATTAGGGCTGCTAACATGACCATCAAACTGAAGAAAAGCTTCTTTTGCAAGGAGAAAATAAACTATTTAGGCCATACAATTATTCAGAAAGGGATTCACATCAATCAAGATAGGATACAGTCAATAGTTGAACTTCCTAGACCTAGAACTAGGAAACAACTACAGAATATTTTATGTGCTTTTGGTTGGTTGAGAAAATTCAATCCCAGCTATTCAGAAATCTGTAAACCACTAACAGACTTGCTTAAGAAAGACAAAAAGTGGGAGTGGGGTAGAAAAGAAGAGAATAGTTTCTTATCTATGAAAGATGCCATAGCCAGGGATGCTACATTACACCACCCTGACATGCAAAAGGAATTTTTCATACACACAGATGCGAGTGGAAATGGCATAGGGGGATATCTATTTCAAATTGAAAACGGGGAGCCTCGTGTCATCTATTATGTAAGTAGAACATTGAGACCATATGAGGAAAATGATTGATTGATTGATTTAAAATTTATGGGTGCGTCGGCACTTAAGGCCATTTCGCACCCTTCTGTATATACGGGGAAATGTCCCCTTATCTAAAATTCTGACTGAGATTTAAAAAAGGGGGTGTAGATAGCCCCTTGGGAAAGAACTAAAAGTGCAAGGTTGTAAAGAGACCTGCACGAGACAAACACGACACATTAAAAAGTCAGAACAAACTAAAAACCTCCTTACAGACGGTGGAAGAGTCCAGCTCTTCGCAAAAAACTAAAAACATGTGATAAAATACTGCTGTCATCACCCAAGAGGGATGACAAACAGCCGGAAAGGTTAAAAGTCTGCCGGAGGTAAGCAAGATCGACACATTCAACGAGAATGTGTCGAATGCTTAATAAAACATTACAAGCACGACACAACGGAGGGTCCAGCCCTTGAAGTAGGTGACCATGCGTGAGACGGCTGTGTCCTATACGTATGCGGGTAAGAATAACTTCTTCTCGCCGAGAGGGACGAGACGAGGAACGCCAAGCACCTATGGAGGGCCAAACAGCGTGAAGCTTGTTCCCCGTTTCCGTATCCCACTCGGCCTGCCAAGTGTCAAGAAGGCGACAACGGAACACATTCTGCAGGTCGCTAGCTGGCAAAAGGTGGACGAGAACGTCGCCATCTGCATCAGCAGACTTGGCGGCAGCATCAGCTGCTTCGTTCCCCTGGATGCCCACGTGGCTAGGGACCCAACAGAAGTGTACATCCGCACTGGCAGATAAGGACACAAGCCGTCTGAATATGCGTTGCGCTACCGGATGCCGGGAATACGGCGAATCCAGAGACTGCAACACGCTGGTCGAATCGCAGCACACAAGGACTTTCTTCAGCCCATTGACGTCTGCAAAGTCCAGTGCCCTTAGAATGGCGTACAACTCTGCCGTAAAGATGGAACAGGCAGGATGTAGCGAGAAACAGGAACTTTGAGAGTCTAGGACGAAAGCGCAACCAACTGATTCGACTGTCTTGGACCCATCCGTGTAAAACACATTAAAATTGGGGTGCTTCGCACGAAGCTCTAAAAACCGTTGCTGGTATACAACCATTGGTGTTTCTGCCTTTGGAAGGGCAGTCAGGGAAAAATCGATAGAAGGTGCAGGAAACTCCCAGGTAGGAAGAGGCGGAATGAGTGGAGAGACGCCAGGAAGATCACTGTCAACACCAAGTGCTGACAGGATCTCGTCTGCGCGAACACCAAATGGTCTAGTGACACTAGGGTGGAGCCGATACCTTGCCAGCCTACCCTCGTCTGAGATGGTGTGGAATGAAGGATGTGAAGGCATCGAGCGAAGATGGAGGAAGTAGTTAAGTACCAGCCGCTATCTTCGCAGAGACAGCGACGGCTCAGATGCCTCTACATACAAACTGGCGACTGGACTGGTCCGAAAGGCACCAGTGCACACACGTATACCAGCATGGTGGACGGTGTCTAGGATGCGAAGTCTAGATGGGCGGGCAGAAGAATACACAACACATCCATAATCTAGCTTCGACCTGATGAGTGCACGGTATAGGCGAAGCAATACCGTCCTATCAGCACCCCAAGAAGTATGAGATAAAACGCGTAGAAGGTTGAGAACTCGAAGACAAGAGAACTTTAACTGGCGAAGGTGAGGGAGCCATGTTAATTTCTTATCGAAAATGAGGCCCAGGAAGCGGACCTCATTCACGAAGCACAGGGGAGATTTCCCCATGTACAGGTCAGGATCGAAATGACATGTACGCTGACGACAAAAGTGAACACACACGGATTTCTCGGATGAGAAGGTGAAACCTGTTTGGGAGGACCACTCAACCAAACGGTTTATCGTCAGTTGGAGTTGACGAGAAGCTGACGCGAGATTCCGTGAGCGACAAAAGATCGTGAGGTCGTCTACATACAGTAGACCATGTACAGGGGCAACAATGCTTGCCATAACGCTGTTCACTGCTATGGCAAACAGGGTCACACTTAATACGGTTCCCTGCGGAACACCGTTCTCTTGTTCGTGAAGATCCGAAAAGGAGTTCCCAACACGTACGCGGAAAAAACGATCTGATAAAAAGTTTTTAATAAAGTACGCCATATGGCCACGCACGCCCCAAGAATGGAGCTGTTTTATGATGCCAAAGCGCCACGTTGTGTCATATGCTTTTTGGAGGTCAAAGAAAACTGCAACTAAATGTTCCTTGTTGAGAAATGCATCCTGAATGTGTGTTTCCAGCTGAACCAGATGGTCCAGTGTGGAACGGTTGGAGCGAAAACCACATTGAAAATTACTTATCAATGAGTTTTCCTCCAAAAACCAGGTGAGACGCTTGTTGATCATGCGTTCCATCAACTTGCACACACAGCTGGTTAAGGCAATAGGCCTGTAACTCGAGGCTGCGGAGCGTTGTTTACCTGGTTTCAGGATGGGAACAATAATAGCTTCTTTCAAGGAAGTGGGGAAAGAGTCCTCCAACCAAAGCCTGTTGAATACCGCCAGAAGGAAATTTCTTGCTCCAATGGGCAGATGACGAAGCATCTCATAGTGGATCTTGTCCACTCCAGGAGCTGTATTCTTTGAATCTCGAAGCGCCTGATCGAACTCCCGTTCAGTGAATCGAGAGTTGTAGGGCTCGTTGTTATGACTTCGAAAAACTAGAGGGCGTCGTTCTTGACGGTCCTTCTCACGGCGGAAACGTGGTTCATAATTTTCAGAGCTAGACGCATCAGAAAACTGTGTGGCCAAGATATTAGCTATGTCTCCAGAATCGGTGTGCAACGTCCCGTCGTGCTCCAGAGCGCTCAGAGGAGTAGATGCACCCCCCTGGATGCGACGTACTTTGGTCCAAACGGCTTTCGACGAAGCCTGCTTCGTCAGGGAAGACACGTATTGGACCCAGCACGCCTTCTTACTGGCTCGAATGAGCCGACGGGCACGGGCACGCTTAATGCGGAACTGCTCGAGGTTTGCGGCAGTGTGGTTTCTATTAAATCGATCGAGAGCATGATTGCGGTCCTTGATGGCTGCACTGATCTCCGCAGTCCACCATGGGACTGGTCGTCGCCTCGCAGGTCCACAAGGATGTGGAATGGAGGCGCGTGCAGCATCATGCACTCGTGACACAAAGACATCTAAGGCGTCGATTGGTGGTAGAGTCGACGCAAGGTCGATTTCAAGGTCCACTGCACGCTCGAAGGCATCCCAGTCGGCCCGACTGAGATGCCAGTGAGGGTGTTGTTCACGTGAGTGCTGAAGATGTTCGAAGGTAAGAATGAGAGGGAAGTGATCACTCCCACAGAGATCAGGGTGAACGCTCCAAGATGTGGTAGGAGCAAGGCTGGGACTGCAGAAGGACAAGTCCAACGCAGAGTGTGTGCCTGAGGAAGGACTGAAATATGTGGGAGTCCCATCATTCAGCAACGTTAAAGCTGATGGCTCACGGAATTGATCTACAATTTGACCCCGGGGCTCTGTACGAACGGAGCCCCACAAACGATTGTAGGAATTAAAATCGCCCAAAAGAACTACAGGAGACGGAAGTTGGTCGAAAATAGAAAGGAGGTCGTCAAGAGAGAATCGCTCCTCCCTTGTGATGTAGACACAGCACACAGATATTGGCTGTGGTAGATGGACCCGCACAGCGACAGCTTGGAGGGGGGTGATGAGAAAGATTGGCGTTGAGTGGATGTTATCTCGAACACCGATTGCAACACTACCGTGTGCACGACGACCCTCAGGAAGCTTGTCGGTGCGGTAAAGTGTGTATCCGTTGAGAATCACTGATTCATTTGGACGAAAATGTGTCTCTTGGAGACATATGATGGCAGGGTCAAATTCAGATATTAAGATTTGCAGTTCCTCGAGATGCATACGGAAACCGTTAAGGTTCCATTGGAGACAATAAGCCATAGCGGGAGGTATTATAGTTACCTTTTGAGGCGTACTCTGTTTCTAGGCCCTGTCACCTTGATAAATTCTTCATCCGCGGCTTCGTCTTGTATCATGTCCTCAGGTAAGGACACAGAGGGCGAAGGGGATGAAGAAGGGGGAGTGGGGGCGGGTGCTTTGAGCGCCCGCCGGGCAGCTTTGAGCTGCGCCTTAAGTTTCAGGGTGGTGGCTGCCACCCTGACTGGAGAGCTACTGGTCTTGAGGAAGTATTCTTTACTATGTACCTGCTTGAACTTTTTCTCCGTGGAGCGAGGAGTGGTTGCTGGTTTCCTCGAAGCAGGACGAGCTACTACAGGAAGCGTTGTTGTTTGAGTGGACACGTCGCTGGTTTGTACACCTACACTGCGACGGCTAAGAGCAGCTGCAGCAACTGTAGCGAATGGCACAGGTAAACTAGTGCGTATGCTGTCACGGAGACGTTGTTTTGCTTCACCAGCAGAGATTTTCTCTGTGACGACCAACTCTCTGATTTTCTTCTCTTGTTGGAAAGAGGGGCAGTCACGATGCCAGTATGGGTGCTCGCCTTGGCAGTTAATGCATTTGGGACCTGAAGAACAAGGTTCGGTCCCATGATCAGGCTTACTACACTTACCACAAAGGGCGGTAGTGGCCTTGCAGGAAGGCTGAGTGTGCCCAAAGTGCTGGCATTTGAAACACCGCATCGGGTTAGGGATGTACGGACGGACTTTGAGTCTCAAATATCCTGCCCGTACAATATCTGGGAGAGTGGTCGTTTGAAACGTCACTATGAGTGAAGCAGTTGGTACTAGTTCTCCGGACTTACGCGTCTTTATTCGCTGCACTGCGGTGACATGTTGGTCTGAGAGTGCTTCAAGAATCTCTTCCTCCTCAGCATTTAGCAGATCCCAGTGGCGAATCACACCTCTACTACTGTTAAGTTGACGGTGAGGTTCAACATTAACAGGGAAGTCGCCCAAAGATCTTGGCTTTAAAAGGTTGTTTGTCTGGCGATCTGTGCTGGTCTGGATCAGTAGACTCCCGTTTCGCAGCTTTTTTATTTCTGGTACATCTGAACCAGCGGCGTAGTCTAGCTGCTTCTTGATCAGAAATGGTGACAAGTCCTTTAATGTAGCTGCTGGATGTTTCTTGGTTCTTGCAGATTCATCGTTACTATCGGTCTTCTGCACTATACTAATTACAAGATAACGTGGCACGTTACTTGTCTTTTCCATTACCTGAAGCGGGCTCGAAGGCCGCGCTCGTTTTGGGGGTTTCCCCCCGTTTGAGTTGTTTTTTGTACCCATATACAAAGAATATTTTAAGTGGAGGGTCCATAAAATGTCGCCTCGACATGCCCTCTATGCCGAGGAAGGCCTACCCCCAAAAATGGAGGCTACTCGAGGACCAAACCGAAATCCCCGAGGCCACGTTCGCGACTGCACCTACCCCTGCAGCCAACACTGTCCCATCGGCACGTGCAACTCACACCTTGGGATAGGGGTTTTTTATCGAGGTTGTCTCCTCTAGCAGGACCCTTAGTTATAGGGAGGTCAAAGGTATGGAGATGAATGACGTGATGAAATGGTGAAAACGTGAGATATGGATGTGAAGAATGAGTGAAATGATGAGATGAAAATGACCTCCCTATCTTAGTTTCTTAGAGGGAGGTCAAAGATATGGAGATGAATGACGTGATGAGATGGTGAAAACGTGAGATATGGATGTGAAGAATGGGTGAAATGATTAGATGAAATTGGCCTCCCTACTAAGCCCCCTCGCCCCGTCAAGGCAGTCCTACATGGAGGGGGCATATGAGGAAAAGTACACTATTACAGAACTAGGGTGTTTGAGTATAATCTTTTGCATTTCTAAATTTAGACAATATGTAGCTGGTACTAAATTTACAGTCATTTGTGACCACCATGCTTTGTAGTGGCTAAACAGCTCAAAAAACTGGAATGCTAGGCTAACCAGGTGGTCTTTACAGTTGCAAGCCTACCAGTTTCAAGTACATTACTGCAAGGGAAAAGAAAATGGTCTGGCAGACCTGTTAAGCAGGACTTTTGAAAATAAAGAAACCGAAAACTTACATATAAATGCCACAAGTGAACCGTTCCGTAACGAGATACTGGACTTTTCCTTTGACTTAGTAGCTGCGGAGCAACGGAAACACCCCATACTTCTTCCTATCATACAGTTTTTGAATGGTATACACACAGAAAATTCAACCAGGTCTGGAAATTGGTTTAAGTTTTACAAACGTTTGTCAAACAACTTATTAGTTACTAGGGATTATCATTTTTTGAATGAATGGAAGCTCTGCATACCAGAATCATTTGTACCAGTAGTTCTTAGAGCTTACCATCACAATTTAGGACATTTTGGGGTAGATAAAATGATGATAATGATTTTAAAACTGTATAATTGGAGAAATATGAGGAAAGATGTCAGATCTTATGTTGCAGACTGCATTACATGTCAAAGTACTAAAGATAACACACATCCACCCAGACAAACGCTGTTAATGCACAGTATGGAAGGTAGAGATATTGTTTTGTTCATAGATATTCAGGGCCCATTACCAAGGGGTAAGAGAGGTGAAAGGTTCTTACTAACTATTCAAAATGCAAAAACTAGGTTTCTACCGCATACACATTACGTAACAGTACTACCGACAGCATACTACGGAAGCTAATTGATGTCTATTTTTTACATTTCGGGATTCCAAATTTAATAGTAAGTGACAATGGAGTTCAGTTCAAGGCAAATAAATATGTACAGTCATTAGCATCTCTAGGCATAAAGGTTGCTTACACCCCGGTATACAAACCGAGCAGTAACCTAGTAGAGAGGATACACAAAGATTTGAACCGGCTTATGCGAGTGGTCTGTGAAGGCGCGCATAATGCTTGGCCAGACCATGTCACCAAATTTGTTAACTTGTTGAATGGAAGTATCAACCATTCCACTGGCTTTGCACCCATAGAGCTTCAGCTAAATTATCCCATTGACAATGCAGTAAAAACATACTTTGACTTGCCAGCTGGTGAAGAGATGAACTGGGAACATAAGCTGTACATGGCTAATATTAATACAACGGGTGAGAGGAACAAAAGAAATACCAGGATAAATGCACAATTGTCCCAAAGGCAAAATGTAACTGTAGGTAAACTAATCTTTTTGAAAACACACTTTCTTAGTAGCTTATTGGATGCCATAACCAGGAAGTACTGCAATACTTTCTCCGGTCCTTATTACTGCTATCAAGAAGAGCGAGTTGACGTGTTCACGCTGTTGGACTGCTGTACAGGCCAGATGGTAACCAATCAGCATGTGGAAAACATGAAACTGTGGCATTGTACCGAAGGTAAAAGGACATTGTACCTCGGGATGTTGAAGGGTAAGAGACCAGATCTTTTTCCACAGGATGTTAATGATACACATGTTACATAACACGCATACTTTTTCAAGAGAAGTCCTCTTAAAGGACTGGATTTTGATTTGATTTGATTTAAAAATTTTGGGTGCGTCAGCACTAAGGCCATTTTGCACCCGTCACACTATACGGGGTCCTGCCCCTTATCGTTACAAATAACAACTCTAACATTGCTTAATTCAAATCATAAAATATTAAAATGTTCTGACTTTCGTTAAAAGCTGAGGCTGAAAAGAACACTCAGCACAAATAAGGACAAAACACAGGACAACACAAACAAAATTATACTGGCCATGGGGCCAGTCGCCAGAGCCTCGTTAGTCTTCAGTCCCGGGTGTACTAACGTGGAAGTGAGGTTGACATTTGGGTGTACTACGTGGAAGGTAACCCCTTACACCCCTTAAAGGACTGGAGGCTGGTAGACTCTTTTACACTTGATTCTCAGGACGGTGTATAGAATCTTGTTCTTTATTTCTCCTTCAACCTAAAAATTGGTTCTTAAAACCAATATTTGGCATATCTTTCATTTTCCAAACTTAAAAGCGTTACGCTGTTAAATAAAGCACTTAAAATGAATTTTGAACATAAAAGCTACAGATTTTGTAAAATTTTAATACATTTAAAACTTAATAATAACAATTAAACTAAGTTGCTTAAATATAAAGAGTTAAACTTGTATTGCTTCATAAAGTTGAACTACTGTGACTTAAATTCCAAATTTTGTCTGAACTAGTACTATTGCGGAGAACTTGAATTTTAATTCAACCATAAAATGCTTAATTACAGTTGAATCTTTATGAAAACTAATTGCTGGAGTCATAAATAGACTACTCTTGAAGGAAATTACTAAAAACTAACCAGAACTTGCATAATTTTATTTTTAAATACCCAGTTTTTATACGAAGGTGTCGAATCGGAGGCTCGTAAACCGAGAAACCTCTAATTTATGTAAAAATTTTACTTTTATTTCATGGTATCTACTTCAAAATGTTTAATTATTTAATATAAGTATTCCGTATCCTTTGCAACCAACTACCAGTTAAAGTTAGTGAAAATCAGTGTTGCCAGCAAATTTTTTAGAAAATTTTTGACGTTCCGAGGAATTATTTTCCGAAATAATCTTTCTTCGATGTACTGATTAAACCAGCATACCTGTGACTTGTGTAATCATACAGTATAATAGTTACTAAGCAACAATTCATTATAAATGGGGTGTAAGGGGTGACCTTCCACGTAGTACACCCAAATGTCAACCTCACTTCCACGTTAGTACACCCTGGACTGCAGACTAACGAGGCTCTGGCGACTGGCCTCATGGCCAGTATAATTTTGTTTGTGTTGTCCTGTTCTTTTGTCCTTTTGTGTACTGAGTGCCCCCTTACAGCCTCAGTTTTTAACGAAAGTCAGAACATTTTAATATTTTATGATTTTAGTTATACAACGTTAGAGTTGTTATGTGTAATGGTAAGGGGCTGGACCCCGTATAATGTGACGGGTGCAAAATAGCCTTAGCGCTGACGCACCCAAAACTTTAAATTCAAATTCAAATTTCATTATAAATGGTTTTGCAACCATCAACTTGAATATTTTTCTCGGCATGTGTGCTTACTTGCATATGCTGAATGCGACGGATGACCTGATGATAAATAAGAGCTTATAATGAAAGGGAGACCAACTTCTTCGTTTTATATATCTCCCTACTGTTAATTTCTTGCTATAGAGAACCTCAAAAGATCAAAATTTTTAGTCTCAAAGGAGACTAGAACCCAACATTTATTTTTGCCACCATTTTGGAATACTTTTGATATACCCTGGGTAACTTGGAAAGATTTTTTTTGGTGTGAAAGTTAAGGAGTTAGGAAGAGGAAGACTGGAGCACACCGCGTGCCACCTGTCCTCCCAACAGCTCATAAGACGCTGTGGCAGTGTGAGCTAAACATGATTTTAAATATGGATTTGACTTAATCATATCGGAATTCGACAGTTTTCATGCGCGGAGCATATTTTACTTTAGACTTTGCCTTATATAGGCTTTAAGGGATTTTTTATTGACATATTATCTTGCTGTCGGATTCAGGGGGGGATTCTTTTATATATACATGCGGGTTGGGTTTGGACGTGTTCGGTTCCTAGGTTCTATCAGCCACGTGATAGGTCGACATCTGGCTGCTAGAAGTTAGGGCCTAACTATGTAGTCCTCATAAAATAGCCATGTGTGACTAAGAATATGAATATGAATTTAAAATTTTGGGAGCGTCAGCACTTAGGCTATTTTGATCCCGTCACATTATACGGGGTCCAGCCCATTACCATTACAAATAACAACTCTAGCGTTGCATAACTAAAAATTTTAAAACCTTAAAATGTTGTGACTTCTGTTAAAAGCTGAGGCTGTAAACGCGCACTCAGCACATACAAGGACATAAAACAGGACAACACACACAAAATTATACTGGCCATAGTGCCAGTCGCCAGAGCCTCGTTAGTCTCTTGTCCAGGGTGCACTACGTGGAAGTGAGGTTGACTTTTGGGCGCCTACGTGGAAGGTACCCCTTACACCCCATGTGGCTAAGACATTGCAACAATTGCTTAAGAATAATTAAGACAACAAATACACTCGACCAAAAGCAAAATTTCATACACATGCTTACACTTGTAATATAGATGTATTTTAATCTTTTGATTTGTGTTTTATGATGTAACTACCAGAAGGTGGTGTTAAGTCTTCTGTTTGTACTCTTCTCATGCATTTGTTCATATTAACTTCTTTATTATATTTAAACAATAATATCCTCTATTATTTTGATGTGTTTAAATTTTATGTTTTTATCATTTTGTAATCCTAATTTTTGTAAACTTGTGTAATCAGGTGCAACACTATAAATGCACACACGTGGGTCAGTAAGTCACCTTATCATTTTATTAATGTCTAGTTAGTACTGAAACTCATAATTTTGTTTATTAAGGATAATTAGCACAGTCATAGTGTCATGTAATATTTTTATTTTCCTTAAGAGGAATAGTTTGCTTTGATTTTTTTTCATTTGTTTGTCAATATTTACAGGAAAATGTTAAAATCAATTGATTATTGTTTGATTTATTTCTATGTTTTATCTAAAGGTGTATTTTGACTTATTATAGTTGATATTTGATAGGCTAGACAGACCAGACCAACCAAGGCATGGAACGGCCAGTGATGTAGGATGAAGAAAATAAGTTGGGTCTGTATAGTAAAATAAGGATTATGTTTTTATAATAACTAGTTTCATGCACCATTTAGCTTTGATAAAGAGAGAATCGAGGTTAGACCTCGATAATAATTATTCACGGTTTTTTTATGTTGATAATGGGAATATTTAAATTTTTGCATCTTAAGTGGCTCAAGTTGTATATTTTTACTGAATGTGAGGTATAAGACACAGAATAAATACATCTACCACATACACTTGCCAACAACACATAACAAGGATGGTATTGTTATAAGAAGTTTATAATTTTGATTTGCCCAAGGAGGCCTATGCTTTACATAGCATAAAGAATGTGCCTATGATCCACGCATAATTCCTGCCATAGAGCATAAGATTTGCCCATAGTGGCCATTATAGTTTTAAATATGCACATGTAAGGGGCTGAATACCCGTGCAGTAAATACTGTCTAACCTATGAAGTGTGTTAGTGAAATAGACTTGTGTTGGTAAATCCTTGAGCCCAGTAATGGAATATGAAATAAGCTAAAAACGATGAGATAAAGTTGAAGAAAAGGGTGCATGAAAAATATAAAATAAAAGGAATTTTCTTATTTTAATATCTATATCGATAACTTTTTGAATTTTTAGTTTCCAAACTAGCCAACAAATTTTTATATAATATTTTATTAAATCATGTATTGATTTTCATACTATCTATGTAGAAGCTACAATTTCTTTTTTGTGTAATTTTCATTGCTCGTAAAAATGTAATGAAGAGACATTGTGGTCTAGTGCATGAAGACAAGGAACTTAAAGTGGTAAAGAGACTTGAAGTGGTGACATGTGAAGAAAGTGCATGAAGATAAATTAAAACTTTCAACTAAGGATATTCTAATGCCTTTGAACTTTCACAGAATAAGATACTACAGCCAATAAGATGGCAGGAGAAGATGCACCAAGGAGTCCCCGGACACATTTCTCCAGCCGATACGAGAGCTCCAGCCAGGCAGACCTGATGGCAGAAGAAGACGCCAGGACGAGCTACTATTCCAAGATGACATTCACACTATATAAAAAAATGATTGAAATAGAATTATGACAAAATACACTGTAATCATTCCGGTATCAGTATTCTCCCATTATTTTCCATTGTATTCTACAATTATATATCTATAGGTATTTTATGTATGTAATTATTGCACAAGTCTTTGTTCTGGTATGGTGAAAGACAAGAGAAAGCGTCAGATTGTTTAATTTAATTATTGATTAATTGTATTATCGGTGGATGTATGTTTATATATTTGCTAATTGTATTGTTTTCTTTGTATTTTTTTTCCTGCCGTCTGTAATTGGAGCTTTACCTCTGTTGAGGGCAGTAAATAAATAAATAAATGACTAGGCAATGAGGGCGGCACACCATTATTACCAACCGCACTCCTGAGCCACTCGACGCCCGAGTTAGCAGTTGGAAGAGGGAAGAAGATGCCATGGACACCAAATGAAGCAGCGAGGGCACGACTCACTTGCCCAGAGCCAATCCAGGCAGGACGAAAAGCAGCAGCAGAGAACTACAGCTATGGGAGAAAGAAAGAGACTGGCAGACTTGCCAATAAGAGGCACATGTGACACTTAAGTCTACGGGTGCTAGGGTTACATTCTGACCTAAGCCAACATCGTGAGGCAAGAAACATCAGGAGTCCTGCATGAGATATTGCAACAGCCAGTGGAAAAATTTGCTCAACTACATTTCTGTAAATTTTATTCGGGAGCAGGGGGATGTATAACCGATGTACCAATTTACCAATTACCCGAATTACCATTACCATCGGTCTTTCTACACATTCCCCAAAGATTTCATTTTTCTGTTCTCTGAGAAAAGACACCTGTCTCAAGAAACCAGCATTCTTTCCCACAAAGCCCCGCATATATCACTGCCCCTACTTCGAGATAAAGGAGCCAATGTGTCCTGCAATAAATTCTCATATCCATTCTGTCCACATTCGGCTCACGTCAACATAAATTCAAGTTCAGCCTGATGGCTGAAATCTAGAGATGGAGCTAATCACGTAACTTCAGGCATTTAAAATTTTAAACCCCCAAGAAAACTTTTCCCCTCGTCTTAAACAAGGACCCTCTGTTCTCATGAGAGTTCGCAGATGGCCAGGCTCAGAATCGAGACAATTGCTCTACACATGGCAGTATCGAAGAGACGTCAAAACTTCCACGATCTCGCCCGCCAGACTAGTTCCGTGACAGTGAAGTGACAAGGGTAAATAGTACGGAATCTACAACCCTGCCAGAACATATCTCTTCGTATCTCTTCGCCTCAGTAAAGTTTGACAGTCACAGAAGACATAACTTCAACGAAGTGTCCGAGTTGAGAGCAATATAAATTGAGTTGTGAGCAATACAATTTAATTAGAACAAGATAATTTTCATTCTCGAGATCAGCTATCAAACAGGGTGCTATTGTGTTTTTGAGCTACGCGAGTATCACCCTTCGAGGCAGAAATGACCACGCGTGGGAGGAGTAAAAAGTTCGACGACCAATAGAGAAAAGGGACAATTCTTCCGGGAATGAAGAAAAAAGGAGGAGGTAAGGACTTAACAGAGGCAGTTCGATATTCACAGTTCGATATTCACAGTTTTAGAGACACAGTGCAAGATTCACGGTTCGACTTTTGAGATTAGACTCTCGTTTCAGTACCTTCGGATCAGCTTTGAGATTTCAAACTTAACTTCTAAAGTTGACAGAAATGGTTCTTACGTAAATTGATTTGATTTTGATTTTAAAATTTTGGGTGCGTCAGAACTAAGGCTATTCAAGATGTAATTTCTAAGATGTTTTGTAATTCATAAACTATGGGCTGTAGGAAACGATTCTTGTTTAATCTGCTATTGCTCTACGAGTTCTATAACTGCGAGCCCCCCACTGTGGCCCCTCCAAAAGTATTAGTGGAGGCATTGAACCAAGGCCACGACATACATCGTGGGAAGGGGCTCACACATCGTAGCCGCTTACGCTGAGGGCCCACTCCACCTCCAAAAAACGCCCCCAAACACATCGTTGAGGAGTCACCACCTACAAAAATAAGATTGAGCAAAAAATAGGGTCAAATGGTATAAAATCAACAAAAAATCATCAAAATATGTCACAACTGAGGTTAAATACTAGGTCCACCTACAAGGGTTGCGTAGAAACAGCCATTTTTACACTTTGTAGGTTATTTTAACCCGTAAAAGGCTGTAAAAAGTGAATAGGTTAAGTTATATCACGTAAGATCATGGCATACCTACAAAGATGAGGCTCCAAAAATTAGATTGAGCAAAAAATAGGGCTAGAACATCGTCGAACGCAATAAAATCCATAAAAAAATCATCAAAATATGTCACAACTGAGGTTAAATACTAGGCATACCTACAAGGATGACGTAGAACCAATACCTTTCCACTACTTATGATGCATCTTTGTTTTATAACCTTTCATTAATTGGACATTTGTCAGACATATTAACAAGATTCTTAGGTATTCCAAATTCGAATAATTTATCTTTTAGCATCTTTAACTTCAATCAAGTTAGTTTCTGGAACTATAGGTTCTGCTTCATTTATTTCTTTGAATTTGAATTTGATTTTAAAATTGTGGGAGCGTCAGCACTTAGTCTATTTTGCTATAATCGTTAGTTCATATTATATTATTTCTTGTGATGCATGTTTGTTGTACGTGTTGATGTTCTTTTTGTTTGTTTTAACATGATTCGAATTCTTGATGGGAGGGAAGAGGGGGTTAAGTTTTTCGAGAATATCACGCATTCCATGTTTATAAGTAATTACATTTTTAATAAAAAGCGTTTCTTTTATCAATGTTTCATGAGATTTGGTCGCCTGCAAAAGTTAATCCGTTTATCTCCTTGTTCTATCACGATAAGGAACTCAAAATATAAAACTTTCCTTATCCTATGCTTACACATTTTCTCTTTCCTCACAATCTCTATCTCGATCAATTATATCCCTACCTCTTAAAAACATGTTTCATACCTTCTTTAAATATACAGCAGTCGCAGCAAGGGACAAAAAGCGAAGTAAAATAAAGCAATTTAATCAATTAAACACTACAATAATAAATTTACGTTGCGTGTGTCACCTTCTTTGGAAAAATGATTGCAATTAAGAAATTATTAGCCCGGTTTAGTTCGCTACACTTTTAGACATATGGTGGAGTGCAGGTGCATCCCAGCGCCAGGCAAGTGCAGTAGAACTGTGTTCAACCAAATAGACGAATAGCTATATTCAAGTTCAAAAAATTCAACAATTGGCTCTGGTTTAAACATTCATTTGTTTAGTTAGCTCGCACCATGTAACCATACACCGCACACTACACCGCTCCAGAACTTAGTACTACACATGGAGACACCAAATACACTACTTAACACCAAATCAACAAAATAGACGAGTTAATGTTGTACTGTAGTATAAAAAACTAGACGCACATAAGTAGTGAGAATATATTATAATTATAACCTCAATTTACTAATCGGGGAAATTCCCCTTAGCGAACCAATCAGTACAATTCACGTGACTTTGTCACGGGGAAGGGGTCATGACATCCCCGAGCCAGTATTATTGATGTGACATTCTTAACAGGTTAATGCCCCACACATAGCTGTAAGTACATCAATCTCTACACTTCGGAATATTTGGAATGCAAAGAATTCTCGTAACAAAACTAGTAATCGGGGAAATTCCCCTTAGCCAACTAATCTACACATATTCCCGAGACAGCATTATTAATGTAACATTCTTAACAGGTCAATGCCTTAATGTTTACACACATACATAAGCGCATCAAATCTCTACACACACACACACAGTAACTTTTAGAATGGAAAGAATTATCAGGAAATTTCCCTTAGCCAAGCAAGTTACATGATCCTCTCTCTTTTTTTATAGAGAAAAGAGAAGGTCGTGACATTCCCAAGCTAGCATTATTGACGTGACATTCTTAACAAGTCGACGTCACATCTACACACACGCACGCACACTCGGGGAATGTTTGGAATGCAAAACTATTGATTTGTCTGAGTAAAAACAACTAGGTTACATGGGAATTCTTGCCAACATTTCTGTTAGTATTCAATTTAGTTAAAGTTACTGGTTAAGGAAAAGTTTTTTTTTAAAAAAAATAGAAAAAAACACTACGAAAACCTATGACCTTACATAGATTCATTTCATTCTTAACAGGTCAATGCCTCAGTATTCACACGCTCCCGTATGTACGTCAATCTTCACACATACACTCAGGAATATTTGGAATGCAAAAAATTCTTGTGACAAAACTATTGATTTGTCTGAGAAAAAAAAAAACTAGGTTACATGAGAATTCCTGCAACATTTCTACACATTTCAAACTTAAAATTAATCAGAATACACACATTTGAGAAATAATTATATACGCAGCACTGTACAGCATTGTAATATAACTCAAAATCACTATCAATATATCTATTTCTCATAAACAAATGTAATAATTGTATAAATATGTTTAAAATATACTAATATAAGCTCAAAAGTAAATTTGTCCCCTATGAGTTGAGCTTTGATAAAAAACAATTTTTCTTTATACAATAAAAATGGTAAAACTTGGATTTTTTGGATCTTTACCCCCCTTAGAAAATTAGCAGAAATCCGGTAAAATAAATAAATAGCAAATGAATAGCCGCCAACGAACCATTATATCTACTATATAAATTTTGTCGGGGAAAAATACAAAACACACAATCCACTCAAAATTCAATCTATATGAAAATCGACTTGAACCAGTTATGTTATTTATACAGAATTTCCGGAGATAACAAGTAACATCTGATCACATCAAAACTCTCCCCCTCCATGTAGGACTGCCTTGACGGGGCGAGGGGGCTTAGTAGGGAGGTCATTTTCATCCAATCGTTTCACACATTCTTCACATCCATCACTCACGTTTTCACCATTCCATCACGTCATTCATCTCCATATCTTTGACCTCCCTCTAAGAAACTAAGGTAGGGAGGTCATTTTCATCTCATCATTTCACTCATTCTTCACATCCATATCTCACGTTTTCACCAATCCATCACGTCATTCATCTCCATATCTTTGACCTCCCTATAACTAAGGGTCCTGCTAGAGGAGACAACCTCGATAAAAAAAACCCTATCCCAAGGTGTGAGTTGCACGTGCCGATGGGACAGTGTTGGCTGCAGGGGTAGGTGCAGTCGCGAACGTGGCTTCGGGGATTTCGGTTTGGTCCTCGAGTAGCCTCCATTTTTGGGGGTAGGCCTTCCTCGGCATAGAGGGCATGTCGTGGCGACAATTTATGGACCCTCCACTTAAAATATTTTTTGTATATGGGTACAAAAAACAACTCAAACGGGGGGAATCCCCCAAAACGAGCGCAGCCTTCGAGCCCGCTTCAATTAGTGGAAAAGACAAGTAACGTGCCACGTTACCTTGTTATCAGTATTGTTGAGAAGACCGATAGTAACGATGTTTCTGCAACAACAAAGAAACACGGAGCTGCTACATTGAAGGACTTTTCACCATTCCTTATCAAGAAACAGCTAGACTACGCCGCTGGTTCCGATGTTCCAGAAATAAAGAATCTGAGAAACGGGAGTCTACTTATCCAGACCAGGACAGATCGCCAGACCAACAACCTTTTAAAGTTACGATCTTTGGGCCACTTCACTGTTAATGTTGAACCCCATCGTCAACTTAACAGTAGTAAAGGTGTGATTCGCCACTGGGATCTGCTAAATCCTGAGGAGGAAGAGATCCTTAAAGCACTCTCAGACCAACATGTCACCGCAGTGCAGCGAATCAAGACCCGAAAATCCGAGGAACTTGTGCCAACTGCTTCGATTATCCTAACATTCCAAACGACCACTCTCCCAGATATTGTCCGGGCTGGATATTTGAGATTAAAAGTCCGACCATACATCCCTAACCCGATGCGATGTTTCAAATGTCAGCACTTTGGACACACGCAGACTTCCTGCAAGGCCACTACCGCCCTTTGTGGTAGGAGTAGTCTGCCTGATCATGGGACCGAACCTTGTTCCTCTGGTCCCAAATGCATTAATTGCCAAGGCGAGCAGCCAGTCTGGCATCGTGACTGTCCCTCTTTCCAACAAGAGAAGAAAATCAGAGAGTTGGTCGTTAGAGAAAATCTCCGCTGGTGAAGCAAAACACGTCTCCGCGAAAGTATACGCACCATTTTACCTGTGCCATTCGCTACAGTTGCTGCAGCTGCTCTTACCCGCCGCAGTGTGGGTGTACAAACCAGCGACGTGTCCACTCAAACTACAACGCTTCCCGTAGAGGCTCACCCTGCTTCGAGGAAACCAGCAACCACGCCTCGCTCCACAGAGAAGAAGACGAAGCAGGCCTACAGAAAAGAATACTTTCTCAAATCCAGTAGCTCTTCAGTCAGGGCGGCATCGACCACCCTGAAACTTAGCTGCCCGGCGGGCGCTGAAGGCACCCGCCCCCACTGCCCCTTCTTCATCCCCTTCGCCCTCTGTGTCCTTACCCGAGGACATGATACAGGACGAAGCCGCCGATGAAGAATTTATCAAGGTGACAGGGCCTAGAAACAGAGTACGCCTTAAAAGGTAACTATAATACCTCCAGCTATGGGTTATTGTCTCCAATGGAACCTTAACGGTTTCCGTACACATCTCGAGGAACTGCAAATCTTAATATCTGAATTTGACCCTGCCATCATATGTCTCCAAGAGACACATTTTCGTCCAAATGAATCAGTGATTCTAAACGGATACACGCTTTACCGCACCGACAAACTTCCTGAGGGTCGTCGTGCACACGGTGGTGTTGCAATCGGTGTTAGAGATACCATCCACTCTACACCAATCGTTCTCACCACACCCCTCCAAGCTGTCGCCGTGCGGGTCCATTTACCACAGCCAATATCTGTGTGCTGTGTCTACATCACAAGGGAGGAATGATTCTCTCTTGAGGACCTCCTTTGTATATTCGAACAACTTCCGTCTCCTGTAGTTCTTTTGGGCGATTTTAAATCCTACAATCGTTTGTGGGGCTCCGTTCGTACAGAGCCCCGGGGTCAAATTGTAGATCAATTCCGTGAGGTATCAGCTTTAACGTTGCTGAATGATGGGACTCCCACATATTTCAGTCCTTCCTCAGGCACACACTCTGCATTGGACTTGTCCTTCTGCAGTCCCAGCCTTGCTCCTACAACATCTTGGAGCGTTCACCCTGATCTCTGTGGGAGTGATCACTTTCCACTCTTTCTTACTCTTGAACATCTTCAGCCATCACTTGATTGGATTGGATTGATTTAAAATTGTTTGGGTGCGTCGGCACTTGAGGCCATCTTGCACTCTTCTATGTATACGGGGAAATAGCCCCTTATCTAAAATTCTGACTCAAAATTAAAAAAGGGGTGCAAATAGCCCCCTTAGGAAAAAATAAAAGTGCAGGTTGTAAAAAGACCTGCACGATACAAACACAACACATTAAAAAGTCAGAACAAACAAACCAAAAACCTCCTTACAGACGGTGGAAGAGTCCAGCTCTTCGTAAAAAACTAAAAACATTTGATAAAATATATCTGTCATCACCCAAGGGGGATGACAAACAGCCGGAAATGTTAAAACTCTGCCGGAGGTAAGCAAGATCGACACATTCAAGGAGAATGTGTCGAATGCTTAAAATAACATTACAAACACGACATAACGGATGGTCAAGGCCTTGTATCAAGTGACTATGCGTAAGACGGCTGTGTCCTAGACGCATGCGGGTTAGAATGACTTCTTCTCGCCGAGAGATACGGGACGAGGAACGCCAAGCACCTGTGGTGGGCTTAATAGCGTGAAGCTTGTTCCCCGTTTGCGTATCCCACTCGGCCTGCCAAGTCTCAAGAAGGCGAAAACGGAACATGTTCTGCAGGTCGCTGGCAAAAGGTGGATGAGAACATCGCCGTCTGCATCAGCAGACTTGGCGGCAGCGTCAGCTGCTTCGTTCCCCTGAATGCCCACGTGGCTAGGGACCCAACAGAAGTGTACATCCGCATTGGCAGATAGGGACACAAGCCGTCTGAATATGCGTTGCGCTACCGGATGCCGGGAATACGGCGAATCCAGGGTCTGCAACACGCTGGTCGAATCACTGCACACAAAGACTTTCTTCAGACCATTGACGTCTGCAAAGTCCAGTGCCTTTAGAATGGCGTATAACTCTGCCGTAAAGATGGAACACGCAGGATGAAGCGAGTAACTGGAACTTTGAGAGTCTAGGACGAAGGCGCAACCAACTGATTCCACTGTCTTGGACCCATCCGTGTAAAACACATTAAAACTGTGGTGCTTCGCACGAAGTTCTAAAAACCGTTGCTGGTATACAACCATTGGTGTTTCTGCTTTTGGAAGAGCAGTTAGAGAAAAATCGATGAAAGGAGCAGGAAACTCGCAGGTAGGGAGAGGCGGAATGAGTGGAGAGACGCCAGGAAGATCACTGTCAACACCAAGTGCTGACAGGATCTCGTCTGCACGAACACCAAATGGTCTAGTGACACTAGGGTGGAGCCGATAACTTTCAAGCCTAGTCTCGTCTGAGATGGTGTCAAATGAAGGATGTGAAGGCATCGAGCGAAGATGGAGGAAGTAGTTCACTACCAGCCGCTGTCTTCGCAGAGACAGCGAAGGCTCAGATGCCTCTACGTACAAACTGGCGACTGGACTGGTACGAAAGGCACCAGAGCACACACGTATACCAGCATGGTGGACGGTGTCTAGGATGCGAAGTCTAGATGGGCGGGCAGAAGAATACACAACGCATCCATAATCAAGCTTCGACCTGATCAGTGCACGGTACAGGCGAAGCAGTACCGTCCTGTCAGCACCCCAGGAAGTGTGAGATATAACACGTAGAAGGTTAAGAATAAGAAGACAAGAGAACTTTAACTGGCCATGTCAATTTCTTATCGAAAATGAGGCCCAGGAAGCGGACCTCATTCACGAAGCACAGGGAAGATTTCCCCATGTACAGGTCAGGATCGAAATGACATGTACGTTGACGACAAAAGTGAACACACACGGATTTCTCGGATGAGAAGTTGAAACCTGTTTGGGAGGACCACTCAACCAAACGGTTCATCGTCAGTTGGAGTTGACGAGAAGCTGACGCGAGATTCCTTGAGCGGCAAAAATCGTGAGGTCGTCTACATACAGAAGACCATGTACAGGGGCAACAATGCTTGCCATAACACTGTTCACTGCTATGGCAAACAGAGACACACTTAATACGCTGCCCTGCGGGACACCGTTCTCTTGTTCGAGAAGGTCCGAAAAGGAGTTCCCAACACGTACGCGGAAAAAACGATCTGATAAAAATTTTTGAATGAAGTACGCCATATGGCCACGCACGCCCCAAGAATGGGGCTGCTTGATGATGCTAAAGCGCCACGTTGTGTCATATGCTTTTTGGAGGTCAAAGAAAACTGCAACTAAATGTTCCTTGTTGAGTAATGCATCCTGAATGTGTGTTTCCAGCTGAACCAGATGGCCATCACTTGAACAACACCCTCACTGGCATCTCTGTCGGGGCGACTGGGGTGCCTTCGAGCGTG
The DNA here is from genome assembly GCF_977018435.1 of Lepisma saccharinum. Taxonomy (NCBI): domain Eukaryota; kingdom Metazoa; phylum Arthropoda; class Insecta; order Zygentoma; family Lepismatidae; genus Lepisma; species Lepisma saccharinum. The sequence continues at coordinate 94,742 of NW_028143221.1, forward strand.
CAGTGGACCTTGAAGTCGATCTAGCGTCGACTTTGCCACAAATCGACGCCTTAAATACATTTGTGTCAGGAGTGCATGATGCTGCACTCACCTCCATTCCACATCCCAGTGGACCTGCGAGGCGACGCCCAGTCCCCTGGTGGACTGCGGAGATCAGTGCAGCCATCAAGGACCGCAATCATGTCCTCGATCGATTTAATAGGAACCACACTGCCGCAAACCTCGAGCAGTTCCGCATTAAGCGTGCCCGTGAGCGTCGGCTCATTCGAGCCAGTAAAAAGGCGTGCTTGGTCCAATACGTGTCTTCTCTGACGAAGCAGGCTTCCTCGAATGCCGTTTGGACCATAGTACGTCGCATCCAGGGGGGTGCATCTACTCCTCTGAGCGCTCTGGAGCACGATGGGACGTTGTACACCGATTCCGGAGACATAGCTAATAACTTGGCCACGCAGTTTTCTGATGCGTCTAGCTCTGAAAATTATGAACCACGTTTCCGCCGTGAGAAGAACCGTCAGGAACGACGGCCTCTAGTTTTTCGAAGTCATAACACCGAGCCATACAATTCTCCATTCACTGTATGGGAGTTCGATCAGGCGCTTCGAGATTCTAAGAATAGATCTCCTGGAGTGGACAAGATCCACTATGAGATGTTTCGTCATTTGCCCATTGGTGCAAGAAATTTCCTTCTGGCGGTATTCAACAGGCTTTGGTTGGAGGACTCTTTCCCCACTCCCTGGAAATAAGCTATTATTGTTCCCATCCTGAAACCATGTAAACAACGCACCGCAGCCTCGAGTTACAGGCCTATCGTCTTAACTAGCTGTGTGTGCAAGTTGATGGAACGCATGATCAACAAGCGTCTCACCTGGTTTTTGGAGGAAAACTCATTGATAAGTAATTTTCAATGTGGTTTTCGCTCCAACCGTTCCACACTGGACCATCTGGTTCAGCTGGAAACACATATTCAGGATGCATTCCTCAACAAGGAACATTTAGTTGCAGTTTTCTTGGACCTCCAAAAGGCATATGACACAACGTGGCGCTTTGGCATCCTAAAGCAGCTCCATTCTTGGGGCGTCCGTGGCCATATGGCGTACTTCATTGAAAACTTTTTATCAGGTCGCTTTTTCCGCGTACGTGTTGGGAACTCCTTTTCGGATCTTTACGAACAAGAGAACGGTGTCCCGCAGGGCAGCGTATTAAGTGTGACTCTGTTTGCCATAGCAGTGAACAGTGTTATGGCAAACATTCTTTCCCCTGTACATGGCCTCCTCTATGTAGACGACCTCACGATCTTTTGTCGCTCACGGAATCTCGCGTCAGCTTCTCGTCAACTCCAACTGACGATAAACCGTTTGGTTGAGTGGTCCTCCCAAACAGGTTTCACCTTCTCATCCGAGAAATCCGTGTGTGTTCACTTTTGTCGTCAACGTACATGTCATTTCGATCCTGACCTGTACATGGGGAAATCTCCCCTGTGCTTCGTGAATGAGGTCCGCTTCCTGGGCCTCATTTTCGATAAGAAATTAACATGGCTACCTCACCTTCGCCAGTTAAAGTTCTCTTGTCTTCGAGTTCTCAACCTTCTACGTGTTTTATCTCACACTTCCTGGGGTGCTGATAGGACGGTACTGCTTCGCCTTTACCGCGCACTCATCAGGTCGAAGCTTGATTATGGTTGTGTTGTGTATTCTTCTGCCCGCCCATCTAGACTTCGCATCCCAGACACCGTCCACCATGCTGGTATACGTTTGTGCTCTGGTGCGTTTCGTACGAGTCCAGTCGCTAGTTTGTACGTAGAGGCATCTGAGCCGTCGATGTCTCTGCGAAGACAGCGGCTGGTAGTGAACTACTTCCTCCATCTTCGCTCGATGCCTTCACATCCTTCATTTGACACCATCTCCGACGAGAGTAGACTGGCAAGGTATCGGCTCCAACCTAGTGTCACTAGACCATTTGGTGTTCGTGCAGACGAGATCCTGTCAGCACTTGGTGTTGACAGTGACCTTCCTGGTGTCTCTTTACTCATTCCACCTCTCCCTACCTGGGAGTTTCCTGCACCTTCTATCGATTTCGCTCTGACTGCCCTTCCAAAGGCAGAAACACCAATGGTTGTATACCAGCAACGGTTTTTAGAACTTCGTGCGAAGCACCCCAATTTTAATGTGTTTTACACGGATGGGTCCAAGACAGTGGAATCTGTTGGTTGCGCCTTCGTCCTAGACTCTCAAAGTTCCAGTTACTCGCTACATCCTGCCTGTTCCATCTACACGGCAGAGTTGTACGCCATTCTAAAGGCACTGGACTTTGGAGACGTGAATGGGCTGAAGAAAGTCCTTGTGTGCTGTGATTCGACCAGCGTGTTGCAGTCTCTGGATTCGTCGTATTCCCGGCATCCGGTAGTGCATCGCATATTTAGACGGCTTGTGTCCTTATCTGCCAGCGCGGATGTACACTTCTGTTGGGTACCTAGCCACGTTGGCATCCTGGGGAACGAAGCAGCAGATGCTGCCGCCAAGTCTGCTGATGCAGATGGCGACGTTCTCGTCCACCTATTGCCAGCTAGCGACCTGCGGAATGTGTTTCGTTATTGCCTTCTTGACACTTGGCAGGCCGAGTGGGATGCGGAAACGGGGAACAAGCTTCATGCTGTTAAGCCCACCATAGGTGCTTGGCGTTCCTCGTAACGTCCTTCTCGGCGAGAAGTTATTCTTACCCGCATGCGTATAGGACACAGCCGTCTTACGCATGGTCACCTGCTCCAAGGGCTGGACCCTCCGTTGTGTCGTGTTTGCAATGTTTTATTAAGCATTCGACACATTCTCGTTGAATGTGTCGATGTTGCTTACCTCCGGCAGACTTTTAACCTTTCTGGCTGTTTGTCATCGCTCTTGTGTGATGACAGTAGTATTTTACCAAATGTTTTTAGTTTTTTGCGAAGAGCTGGACTCTTCCACCGTCTGTAAGGAGGTTTTTTAGTTTCTTTCTTCTGACTTTTTAATGTGTCGTGTTTGTCTCGTGCAGGTCTCTTTACAACCTTGCACTTTTAGTTTTTCTTAAGGGGCAATCTACACCCCTTTTTTAAATTTTAAGTCAGAATTTTAGATAAGGGGACATTTCCCCGTATACATAGAAGGGTGAGAAATGGCCTTACGTGCCGACTCACCCAGAAATTTTAATTCATTCTTCATTCATTCATTCATTCACATCAAGACTCAATCTGATCGATTAGTGTGTATACTTAGTCTGTTACTATTTTTGGTTTTGGTACTTACATATTTTTTGGGGGCTCAAATCAAAAACTATATACTTAATAAAACTATATACTTATAAAAAATGGAAAAACCCACAGGTGTCTGTCAAGTAAACCGGAAGTAGACCGGAAGTAAATTTGTGTGGGTGTAAGTGTAGGTGTGGATGGGTGTAGGTCTTACGTACTTTAACTCGTAAGAAATTATGACACTCGTACGAAGTATGACATGAAAAAATCACAGATTTGCAATTGTATAAATTCGACAAAAACATCTTCAAAATTGGTTTTCCATTGTGGTTAAATTAATAAAAACAATAGGCCTCGTACCAAGTATGGCTTTGAACCGACAAAATATATGTACTCGTACGAAGTACGAGATGTAAAATCACAGATTTGCAATAGTATCAAAACAACAAAAACATCGTCAAAATAGGTTTTCCATTGGTCTTAAATTAATAAAAATAATAGGCCTCGTACCAAGTATTGGTTTGAACGTATATGATTACACTACTGCCTGACCATTTGTTTTTGGGATCCTGTGACAGTCGCTCCTGCTCAAAAAATCCTCGTCACCCACTACTACTACTAGCACCATCAACAATGACCGCAGACCCCAGAGCAATTGGCTTCACCGTGGACGACGCCTTTGAGGTATCCGTTGTTAGTGTAAGGGTTGACACTAGGATTGTGTTCCGGAAGGACGGTTCCCGAATCAGTCTCGGCACGGACAAATATACAGAATTATATACACGGACAAATATACAGACTTCTTGCAGACATTTTCCACGACCGTCGCCTAGATTACAGCAAACGATGTACCGTTAAATGTGTACTTACCCCCGACTTCAGCATCATCATTCAGGATTGTGCTCGCCATTTCACGGTAACCCTCCAGGATGGCGGCGAGATCCTTCTGCTGGACGCCCAACAATGGGAGACCTTCATGCACAAGTATCACCTTATATTGAAGACCTACTACCGACACTGGCACGCCCAATGAAACCGGATACTACCAGAACTACTACTACTAACACCACTAGATGTATTCTTTAGTATATGAGGCTTGTACGTACTAACACTACAAAGAAAAATAAATAGTTTAATACACATTTATTACGTTTTTTCATTTCCCATGTATATTTTTTGTAGAACCGCAATACGTGCACGGCACAGAACGCAACAATCCGTGGTCTTCACGGCACAAGATGCACACACGAGAAAAAGACCAGACGGTAGGTAAGATATCTGTCTCTGATGCACGTAACAGATGACACAGTGTTGATTGTCGTCCATGTTCACATTCACCGTAGGGGCGACGACGGTAGTTGCGCCGTCGTCCGCTCCCTCCTCCTCCTCCTCTTCCTCATCCACGTCCATGGAACCTGCTGCTGCTGCTCCTCCAGAGATACCTTTGTTGAGTTTTGTCGCTGGAGTTTGCTCCGGGTCGGCGGCGCCGTCGACGACCGTGGCCGCCGCCGACAGACCTTCTGTGATCATCAGACGAAGGTAGATGCACTGAGAATACCATTTTCTGTGTTCTATCCATGGATTTTCCCTCCGCAGCCATTGATACAGACGTAATCCACAGTAATAGCATCGAACCACGTCCCCGAAGCCGCTGTAGAAGAATCCGGCGTCCGCCATTTCCTCCGGTCGAATGGTTATCGATTTGATTGATTTGATTTGATATTAAAAGTTTGGGTGCGTCAGCACTAAGGCCACTTTGCACCCATCACACCATACGGGATCCAGCCCCTTATCGTGACACATAACAACTCTAACGTTGCTTAATTAAAATCATAAAATATTAAAATGTTCTGACTTTCGTTAAAAGCTGAGGCTGCAAAGAACACTCAGCACAAACAAGGACAAAACACAGGACAACACAAACAAAATTATACTGGCCATGGGGCCAGTCGCCAGAGTCTCGTTAGTCTTCAGTCCAGGGTGCACTAACGTGGAAGTGAGGTTGACATTTGGGTGTACTACGTGGAAGGTCACCCCTTACACCCCGAATGGTTATCGACTCGGGCCAAAGTGGACTGTATGTCGACAGGCGACCATGGTAATCGGCGTAGGTCGGAAACATCGGGTATCTCCTGTTGATGGACACGGAATTTCGATCGGCACTTCCGAGCCTGCGTTGCAGTGGATACGTGGTGCCGGCGGCGTCCATACCATACACTGTCGTGAAACTCCCTACTACTATTACTACTGCTAGCCCAGCACGTCCTCGTCCCCGAAGATGGTCGCCCGGAAGCGAAGGGGGCCCCCCGCACAATGCCAGGCCTTGTCACACACACGTTGGGTTCGTGTCCTATTGTTGACAAAACATATCTATCTACTCGAGAGGTTACTACAGTGTACTCGGACAAGGTCCCTAACGCGTCCCGGAGACTATGCATGCATGCGAACCTCCTCCTTTATTCTCTGGTGCCTCTCGATCAACCAAGTCCGAGCGGGATTCGAACCCCAGGCTAATCGGGAGTCGAACCATCTTCTTATGTCTCCACCGAGTATCGAACCCGGGACCTCTAAGCACCAATATGCCATCTGGACCCACCTTACGCTATAGGGATATTCTGTGTGTGCTTCTCGGTCAACCAAGTCCGAGCGGGATTCGAACCCTAGGCTAATCGGGAATCGAACGGCCTTATGTCTCCACCGAAGTATCGAACCCGGGACCTCTAGGCAACAACGCGGTATTTTATCCGCTGTCCTGTCACCCACGTTCGATAAATACAAAACATTACATGCAAGGATGCATACCTGACACGTTAGGTGAGTGGTTTACGTGACAGACTTCGAATTGAAAGGTCGTATGTTCGAATCCTCGTCCCGACAACCACACACCAAACTTGTTCTGTATTTTCACAACCATTACATGTTTGTCCCATTTTTCCTCTGTCTTTCGCCACTCTCTACTCTGACCTTTTATGCAATCCATCGCATAATATATCACGTAACAATATGTAATAGACCCATAATATATTACGTAACCATATGTAATCGACCGCATAATATATTACGTACACATACTCGGAACCTACATCAAAACAACTTCCAGTCATTCTCGTCGTAGGTAATTTATCTACCAGATTCCACTCTGCTGCTGACCCAGAATCACCGGTATTTATTCCGCAAATCTTTTCTTTGGCGAATTTTGAATTTAAAATTTTGGGTGCGTCAGCACTAAGGCTAGTTTGCACCCGTCACATTGTACGGGGTCCAGCCCCTTATCGTTACAACAACTCTAACGTTGAATAACTAAAATCATAAAATATTGAAATCTTCTGACTTTCGTTAAAAGCTGAGGCTGTAAAGGAGCACTCAGCACAAATAAGGACAGGACACAGGACAACACAAACAAAATTATACTAGCCATGGGGCCAGTCGCCAGAGCCTCTTTAGTCTGCAGTCCAGGGTGTGCTATGTGGAATTGAGGTTGACTATTGGGTGCAGTACGTGCAAGGAGCACCCCTTACACCCCGCAAATCTTTTCTTGTTAGCACAATCATACAACTGTGTTGAACCATCATGGATACAGGCTACTCTTCGTCGCTGGTATAAGTATTCTTTTTTTTCAAACTATCACAACTTGATTTCATAGGGGAGCAGGAGGATTCGAACCCCAGTTATCGAACAACAACAACAAGAAAATCACCTATTGTGTACAAAATAGTACTCGACACCATCACCACTAAAGTAAAAAAAAGTAAAGTGCTCTCCTGTGCATAGCACTACGCCATGAAGGGGCCTCCCCCATGGCGCAGTGGTAGCGTCATTGCCTTGTAATCAAGGGGTCCCGGGTTCGATACCCGGTGGCGGCACAAGTGGTTCGGATCCAACTTTAAACTGTAGGTTCAGTCCCGATTAGCCTTACTGTGCATAAAGTGGACTTAAAACAGCAACTCAAACTAAATCAAACCAAACCACTACGCCATGAAGGCGTATAGGGGTGTGGGGGTAACGCCCCACACTTTCTTGATCCAGTCGTGAGTGGGGGTGATGTGACCGCCTTTACCCCCCAGGTACACATGTTATTCGACCATTATTATTTCATATCGTACTTTGCCGCAAGGTTTTTATCGACACCTACAAAATTTTCTTTGCGAAAAAAATTGTACAAATCATAGCTGCTTCGTAAAGTCCAATGGGATTTTACAGGGTCTTCTAGTACATTTTGAAAAAAAACATCGACTCCGGACTTTCCTTCCGCATCTGCTGCATACTTGTATAGAGGTCGATCAGTCCTTGTATATCCTTCTCTATCCGCATGGCGTTCGCTTCTAATATCTGAAGAAATTCGTTTATGTGCTCCCTAGGCACAATGTACTGCAGATAGTGCGACGTCTCGTTACTATCCTTGCTGTCTTGCTCGCAAGGCTCCCCTCGGTGTGTTTTCTTGCACGGTAGGCAATACTCCTCTGGGAAATTTTGTGATCCTCCTCCTCCTCCTCCTCCTCTTGGTGATGGACCTTGTGAATACAAAACAAATCATACTAATTCATCCATCTCACACATACTTATGGTGATTTTGTTTTCTGTCCAGGTTCGAACCGTAGACACTCTACAAGGAGATACTATTGATGTGGACGGACGTGTCATCTGGCAGTCGTCATGTGTGTTAGAACGTCGCGCTGAAATGATTTATTTACCACTTGCAGCGACTCCTAGTGGCGGTGTCTGTAACGACCGCCCTGTTAGGCAGATTTAAGTTGTATATTGGCATTAATCTTATTCGTATACTTTCAAGTTGGGAACTTGGATTAAATTATTTATACTTAATTGTTTTTATAATTCATATATATATTTACGTTTTATCATTATATGGCTTGATTTGTACTTTTGTGAGTATAGGTGTAGCTGTATAATTGTGGGTCTTTGTGTCTATATTGTTGCATAATAAGATATGTATAATTATAGGTAGGTGCATCTATGATTATATACTAATATGTGATTTCTGTCCAAGGTTACTCTAAAACTGATTATTAATAGCACTTCTTGTTTCAGTCCATATGTTTGTCTTACGATTTGTTGTTTGATTGGAAGTCATTACGTAAAGCTTTATAAAATGCCAGGAAAAAGGAGCAAGAAAGTCAGGAGCTTAAATGATGCTAGAAGAGTGATAAACCAAGCACAAGCTTCAAGAGATGACACTACCAGGAGAGAAACTGCTATATTGGAAGTTGTATCTGACTCTTATCAAACAGCCATCAAAAGTTCATCAGTGAAAAATGATGGGATAGTGCCCAATGAGCAAACTAATGTTGTAATTAGGCAGTTACAAAAATAAATGATAGCCGTAATAACATTTCATGAAGAAGACTTAGACACTCCTCATGGAACAATGACAAAGATTAAAAGACTTATCGCCTTGATGAGTTCTTATGATAACTTCTCTGTGAATTCTGCAATGGCAATATATATTACATACCTCTCTACTCTTTGTCCAGACCTCTTTGAGAAAGTCAAGCCACACTTATTAGAGCTCTACTATGACGTTCAAGATACCATGTCTTATGCAGAGTGGAGTGCAGAGAATCAGATTGAACTATCTATTGAGGACATAGATAGATAAACCAATTTTGAATGTAACTAATGATATTTCTGCTTTAACAGGAATATTGATGTTATTAATAGCAAAACAAGTAACAGATGGCAACTTTGAAAACTGGTATAACAACCGTAGGAAATCTTACGCAGCTAAATGTGGAAGAGACCCAGAGCTAGACTTCTGGCAGAACGTTCAACCCACAATGTCTTTTTGTAGACAAGTATACCAAAGTATAGGACCTAAGCATGAGGTGAGAAAGCAGATTTTCTTGTATATAAAGGCCCTCTCTAACAGACAGACAGCCTTAACCCAAGCTGCAAAGGTTACCATGGTCTTACTAAGGGGAGCTGAAATCACAGGATTTGGTTTGATACACAAATATATTCTTCTAGAAAATCCAATATCAAACTTTAGGTGACAATGCACCATATGGAAAACTTCTATATCCTCAAGAAGAGATGGAGGAATTCAATCGAATGAAGTTAGGAGTGTGGATCAGCGTCGCTAGGAAATTAGCAGCTGAAGCAGGAGTTAAAGTCATGTTCTCACTATAAGAGGGCAGGAAAAACTGAAGAAAATACTGATTTATGCATAAAAGCAGTTGAAATTGTAGCTGCTTATAATATTTCCGAGACTAGACAAACCAAGACATTGAAAGCTAGTATATTGCATGGAACAAACTTAGTATTAGAAACTATCGTATATCCAGATAGAGTTGAGATCTTGCTATTAACTGTGAAGGCGGTGCGCGGACTCTCGTGTTAAATAAATTGCTTTCACTGCCTGCGAGCGTGCATGACCCAACAAATTATAACTTTTAACTTGTGCGAATCAGTATGTACGCGCGCGATTCGTGATTAAAGATTTTGGACATTTTAATTATAAAGTATTTAGAATTTTATTTACTGTCACGTGTTGCAATTTGGTGGTTCCTTCCTGGAGGAACCGTGGATCGTCTTAATCCCGATCCCTGGCTGAGAACTGGTGCTCCCAACTGACCAGCCGGAGCAAGGAGCGGTGTGATGCCATATGCTGTTAGGAAGGTAAACGAAACTAAAGAAGGACTAAAATTAAATGGTGTGACTCAGTTGTTAGCATATGCAGATGATGTAGACTTACTGGGGGATGATGTGAATACAATTAAGAATAATGCTAAAATATTTTTCAACACTGCTAAAGAGATAGGTTTGGAAGTTAACAAAGAGAAAACTAAATATATGCTTACAGGCCGAAACCAAGTGTTAGGTAATAATCAAAATCTAATTATTGATAACAACTCGTTTGAAACAGTTTCCAAATTCAAATACTTAGGAGTAATATTAACAAATGAAAATTATATTAAAGAGGAAATAAAAAGTAGGCTTAATTCAGGAAATGCATGTTACTTCTCTCTTCATAAACTTTTGTCTTCTCGTTTAATATCTAAGAAACTAAAAGTTAAAATATACAAAACAGTAATTTTGCCTGTAGTATTATATGGGTGTGAAACTTGGTCCCTTACATTGAAAGAGGAACATAAATTGAGAGTATTTGAAAATAGGATCCTTAGGAAAATCTTTGGACCTAAAAGGGATGAGGAGACAGGTGAGTGGAGAACGTTACATAATTTAGAACTACATCATTTATATTCATGTCCAGACATTATTAGAATAATTAAATCAAGAAGACTTAGGTGGGCAGGCCATGTGGCACGAATGGGAGAGGAAAGAGGAGTTTACAGGATTCTTGTTGGGAAACCTGATGGTAAGAGACCAGTAGGAAGGCCAAGACGAAGATGGAGGGACAACGTCGAGATGGACCTAAGGGAAATCGGTAGGGATGGAAAAGAGTATATAGATCTTGCACAAGATAGGGACAGATGGAAGGCCTGTGTTGCTGCAGCCATGAACCTTCGGGTTTAAGAAGGCTAGAGAGTTAGTTAGTTAGTTAGGAAGGTCACGCGGTATGGCAACTTGACAAGTAGACAGATAATTCTATAAAAACTCCTTAAAATATATAATAAACATCATTTTGTTCCTGATCATCCCTGGTACGGGAAACTGCTGACCTATCGACAGATCGTTGGCTGTGGCTAGACTAAAATGTATGGTGGACTCTATTTGACTGTTGATGGTGCCTTAGATTACTCTTCTTAGTAACTTGAATTTGAATTTAAAATTTTGGGTGCGTCAGCACTAAGGCTATTTTGCACCCGTCACATTATACGGGGTCCAGCCCCTTATCGTTACAAACAACAACTCTAACGTTGCACAACTAAAATCATAAAATATTAAAATATTCTGACTTTTGTTAAAAGCTGAGGCTGTAAAGGGGCACTCAGCACACATAAGGACAAAAGAACAGGACAATACAAACAAAATTATACTGGCCATGGGGCCAGTCGCCAGAGCCTCGTTAGTCTTCAGTCCAGGGTGTACTAATGTGGAAGTGAGGTTGACATTTGGGTGTACTACGTGGAAGGTCACCCCTTACACCCCTTTGGTAACTTGATATACATAATTAGTTAACATTCTGAGAGTACTAAATGTAACCCTTAGGCTAAGATATTATATTAAAGGTTGTGCATATGAAAAAAGCGAGTCTCTGTCCAAATCTCTTAGGTTACACACCCAAGTAACGGCGTCTACCAGCTAGAGGTTGTTACAATTAATGGTAACAAGCAGGGACAAACTCCCTATGGTTCTTCTAGGAGCTAATTTTTAGAAAAAGCATGCTAAATGGTTGGGCCCGTTTGAAATATGTATTAGGGCGCCTAATATTAAATTCTTTTTTATTATTTAAAATTGTGGGAGCGTCAGCACTTAGGCTATTTTGCTCCCGTCACATTATACGGGGGCCAGCCCCTTATCATTACAAAGAACAACTCTAACGTTCCATATTTAAAAATCTTAAAATGTTCTGACTTCTGTTAAAAGCTGAGGCTGTAAACGGGCACTCAGCACAAATAAGGACAAAACAAATGACATCACAAATAAAAGTATGCTGTCCATGGGGCTAGTCGCCAGAGCCTCGTTAGTCTTCAGTCTAGGGTGCACTAATGTGGAAGAGAGGTTGACATTTGGATTTGAATTTGAATTTGAATTTAAAATTTTGGGAGCGTCAGCACTTAGGCTAATTTGCTCCCGTCACATTATACGGGGTCCAGCCCCTTACCATTACAAATTACAACTCAAACGTTGCATAACTAAAAACTTAAAAACCTTAAAATGTTCTGACTTGTTAAAAGCTGAGGCTGTAAACGCGCACTCAGCACACACAAGGACATAAAACAGGACAACACACACAAAATTATACTGGCAATAGCGCCAGTCGCCAGAGCCTCGTTAGTCTCTTGTCCAGGGTGCACTACGTGGAAGTGAGGTTGACTTTTGGGTGCACTACGTGGAAGCAGCACCCCTTACACCCCAGGTTGACATTTGGGTGTACTACGTGGAAGGTCACCCCTTACACCCCTAATTTTAAATTCTGAATGCACCGTTAAACTGACGTCGCCAGCATCAAGCAGTGATCCACATGCAGTTATGCACACCATTTTATTTAACGGATTTTCAGGACTCCATAAAAGGGTAATGGCGTTTGTACAGTAGAGACAAATTACACCCGAACTTGAAATGAGCTAAAGTACAAAAGAAGGCTTCTCTTATTTTCGTATGTGTACAAGAAGCAGAGAGATTGGATTGCTCTTTCATGGAAGAAGCCGCCACGCTCTCTGACGACGACGCGGCAATTGATTCTGTTATTAATGTGCTCACTCTTCATTTCATGAAACATGACTTCTTAAATGCCTTTACAATTCGAGAACCCCTAAATAGCCCCAGGAATAAATGTTTTCGACAAAGTGGCTCCAGGTCATCTACACGATCCTAATGATGTATTAACGAATCTCTTTTTTACATTAGGGAAATCCGCAACGAAGCCGGCTTTGGGTGCGTGATATTGGAATTGAGTTAAAATTTCTGGGTGCGTCGGCACTTAAAGCCATTTCGGACCCTTCTATGTATACGGGAAAATATCCCTTATCTAAAATTCTGACAGAGAAGTTAAAAAAGGGGTGTAAACAGCCCCTCGGGAAAAACTAAAAGTGTAAGGTTGTAAAAAGACCTGCACGAGACAAACACAACACATTAAAAAGTCAGAACGAACTAAAAACCTCCTTACAGACGGTGGAAGAGTCCAGCTCTTCGCAAAAAACTAAAAACATGTGATAAAATACTGCTGTCATCATCCAAGAGGGATGACAAACAGCCGGAAAGGTTTAAAAGTCTGTCGAACATTCAACGAGAATGTGTCGGATGCTTAAAATAACATTACAAGCACGACACAACAGAGGGTCCAGCCCTTGCAGTAGGTGAGCATGCGTGAGACGGCTGTGTCCTATACGCATGCGGGTAAGAATAACTTCTTCTCGCCGAGAGGGACGAGACGAGGAACGCTAAGCACCTATGGTGGGCTTAACAGCGTGAAGCTTGTTCAACGTTTCCACATCCCACTCGGCCTGCCAAGTGTCAAGAAGGCGACAACAGAACACATTCTGCAGGTCGCTAGCTGGCAAAAGGTGGACGAGAACGTCGCCATTTGCATCAGCAGACTTGGCGGCAGCATCAGCTGATTCGTTACCCTGGATGCCCACGTGGCTAGGGACCCAACAGAAGTGTACATCTATGCTGGCAGATAAGGACACAAGCCGTCTGAATATGCGTTGCGCTACCGGATGCCGGGAATACGGCGAATCCAGAGACTGCAACACGCTGGTCGAATCGCAGCACACAAGGACTTTCTTCAGCCCATTCACGTCTGCAAAGTCTAGTGCCTTTAGAATGGTGTACAACTCTGCCGTATAGATGGAACAGGCAGGATGTAGTAAGTAACTGAAGCTTTGAGAGTCTAGGAGGAAGGCGCAAACAACTGATTCGACTGTCTTGGACCCATCCGTGTAAAACACATTAAAATTGGGGTGCTTCGCACGAAGTTCTAAAAACCGTTGCTGGTATACAACCATTGGTGTTTCTGCCTTTGGAAGGGCAGTCAGGGAAAAATCGATAGAAGGTGCAGGAAACTCCCAGGTAGGGAGAGGCGGAATGAGTGGAGAGACGCCAGGAAGATCACTGTCAACACCAAGTGCTGACAGGATCTCGTCTGCACGAACACCAAATGGTCTAGTGACACTAGGGTGGAGCCGATACCTTGCCAGCCTACTCTCGTCGGAGATGGTGTCAAACGAAGGGTGTGAAGGCATCGAGCGAAGACGGAGGAAGTAGTTCACCACCAGCCGCTGTCTTCGCAGATACAGCGACGGCTCTACATACAAACTGCCGACTGGACTGGTCCGAAAGGCACCAGAGCACACACGTACACCAGCATGGTGGACGGTGTCTAGGATGCGGAGTCTAGATGGGCGGGCAGAAGAATACACATCACATCCATAATCAAGCTTCGACCTGATCAGTGCACGGTACAGACGAAGCAGTACCGTCCTGTCAGCACCCCAAGAAGTATGAGATAAAACACGTAGAAGGTTGAGAACTCGAAGACAAGAGAACTTTAACTGGCGAAGGTGAGGTAGCCATGTTAATTTCTTATCGAAAATGAGGCCCAGGAAGCGGACCTCATTCACGAAGCACAGGGGAGACTTCCCCATGTACAGGTCAGGATCTAAATGACATGTACGCTGACGACAAAAGTGAACACACACGGATTTCTCGGATGAGAAGGTGAAACCTGTTTGGGAGGACTACTCAACCAAACGGTTTATCGTCAGCTGACGCGAGAAGCTGACGCGAGATTCCGTGAGCGACAAAAGATCGTGAGGTCGTCTACATACAGAAGACCATGTACAGGGGCAACAATGCTTGCCATAACGCTGTTCACTGCTATGGCAAAGAGAGTCACACTTAATACGCTGCCCTGCGGGACACCGTTCTCTTGTTCGTGAAGATCCGAAAAGGAGTTCCCAACACGTACGCGGAAAAAACGATCAGATAAAAAGTTTTTAATAAAGTACGCCATACGGCCACGCACGCCCCAAGAATGGTGCTGCTTTAGGATGCCAAAACGCCACGTTGTGTCATATGCTTTTTGGAGGTCAAAGGAAACTGCAACTAAATGTTCCTTGTTGAGGAATGCATCCTGAATGTGTGTTTCCAGCTGAACCAGATGGTCCAGTGTGGAACGGTTGGAGCGAAAACCACATTGAAAATTACTTATCAATGAGTTTTCCTCCAAAAACCAGGTGAGACGCTTGTTGATCATGCGTTCCATCAACTTGCACACACAGCTAGTTAAGGCAATGGGCCTGTAACTCGAGGCTGCGGTGCGTTGTTTACCTGGTTTCAGGATGGGAACAATAATAGCTTCTTTCCAGGAAGTGGGGAAAGAATCCTCCAACCAAAGCCTGTTGAATACCGCCAAAAGGAAATTTCTTGCTCCAATGGGCAGATGACGAAGCATCTCATAGAGGATCTTGTCCACTCCAGGAGCTGTATTCTTAGAATCTCGAAGTGCCTGATCGAACTCCCGTTCAGTGAATGGAGAGTTGTATGGCTCGGTGTTATGACTTCGAAAAACTAGAGGCCGTCGTTCCTGACGGTCCTTCTCACGGCGGAAACGTGGTTCATAATTTACAGAGCTAGACGCACCAGAAAACTGCGTGGCCAAGATATTAGCTATGTCTCCGGAATCTCTGTACAACGTCCCATCGTGCTCCAGAGCGCTCAGAGGAGTAGATGCACCCCCTGGATGCGACGTACTTTGGTCCAAACGGCTTTCGACGAAGCCTGCTTCGTCAGAGAAGACACGTATTGGACCCAGCACGCCTTCTTACTGGCTCGAATGAGCTGACGGGCACGGGCACGTTTAATGCGGAACTGCTCGAGGTTTGCGGCAGCGTGGTTCCTATTAAATTGATCGAGAGCATGATTGCGGTCCTTGATGGCTGCACCGATCTCCGCAGTCCACCACCCCCTCCATGTAGGACTGCCTTGACGGGGCGAGGGGGCTTAGTAGGGAGGCCAATTTCATCTAATCATTTCACCCATTCTTCACATCCATATCTCACGTTTTCACCATCTCATCACGTCATTCATCTCCATATCTTTGACCTCCCTCTAAGAAACTAAGATAGGGAGGTCATTTTCATCTCATCATTTCACTCATTCTTCACATCCATATCTCACGTTTTAACCATTCCACCACGTCATTCATCTCCATACCTTTGACCTCCCTATAACTAAGGGTCCTGCTAGAGGAGACAACCTCGATAAAAAACCCCTATCCCAAGGTGTGAGTTGCACGTGCCGATGGGACAGTGTTGGCTGCAGGGGTAGGTGCAGTCGCGAACGTGGCCTCGGGGGTTTCGGTTTGGTCCTCGAGTAGCCTCCATTTTTGGTCCTCGAGTAGCCTCGAGTAGCCTCTATTCCTCGGCATAGAGGGCATGTCGAGGCGACATTTTATGGACCCTCCACTTAAAATATTCTTTGTATATGGGTACAAAAAACAACTCAAACGGGGGGAAACCCCCAAAACGAGCGCGGCCTTCGAGCCCGCTTCAGGTAATGGAAAAGACAAGTAACGTGCCACGTTATCTTGTAATTAGTATAGTGCAGAAGACCGATAGTAACGATGAATCTGCAAGAACCAAGAAACATCCAGCAGCTACATTAAAGGACTTGTCACCATTTCTGATCAAGAAGCAGCTAGACTACGCCGCTGGTTCAGATGTACCAGAAATAAAAAAGCTGCGAAACGGGAGTCTACTGATCCAGACCAGCACAGATCGCCAGACAAACAATCTTTTAAAGCTAAGATCTTTGGGCGACTTCCCTGTTAATGTTGAACCTCACCGTCAACTTAACAGTAGTAGAGGTGTGATTCGCCACTGGGATCTGCTAAATGCTGAGGAGGAAGAGATTCTTGAAGCACTCTCAGACCAACATGTCACCGCAGTGCAGCGAATAAAGACGCGTAAGTCCGGAGAACTAGTACCAACTGCTTCACTCATAGTGACGTTTCAAACGACCACTCTCCCAGATATTGTACGGGCAGGATATTTGAGACTCAAAGTCCGTCCGTACATCCCTAACCCGATGCGGTGTTTCAAATGCCAGCACTTTGGGCACACTCAGCCTTCCTGCAAGGCCACTACCGCCCTTTGTGGTAAGTGTAGTAAGCCTGATCATGGGACCGAACCTTGTTCTTCAGGTCCCAAATGCATTAACTGCCAAGGCGAGCATCCAGTCTGGCATCGTGACTGCCCCTCTTTCCAACAAGAGAAGAAAATCAGAGAGTTGGTCGTCACAGAGAAAATCTCTGCTGGTGAAGCAAAACAACGTCTCCGTGACAGCATACGCACTAGTTTACCTGTGCCATTCGCTACAGTTGCTGCAGCTGCTCATAGCCGTCGCAGTGTAGGTGTACAAACCAGCGACGTGTCCACTCAAACAACAACGCTTCCTGTAGTAGCTGGTCCTGCTTCGAGGAAATCAGCAACCACTCCTCGCTCCACGGAGAAAAAGTTCAAGCAGGTACATAGTAAAGAATACTTCCTCAAGACCAGTAGCTCTCCAGTCAGGGTGGCAGCCACCACCCTGAAACTTAAGGCGCAGCTCAAAGCTGCCCGGCGGGCCCTCAAAGCACACGCCCCCACTCCCCCTTCTTCATCCCCTTCGCCCTCTGTGTCCTTACCTGAGGACATGATACAAGACGAAGCCGCGGATGAAGAATTTATCAAGGTGACAGGGCCTAGAAACAGAGTACGCCTTAAAAGGTAACTATAATACCTCCCGCTATGGCTTATTGTCTCCAATGGAACCTTAACGGTTTCCGTATGCATCTCGAGGAACTGCAAATCTTAATATCTGAATTTGACCCTGCCATCATATGTCTCCAAGAGACACATTTTCGTCCAAATGAATCAGTGATTCTCAACGGATACACACTTTACCGCACCGACAAGCTTCCTGAGGGTCGTCGTGCACACGGTGGTGTTGCAATCGGTGTTCGAGATAACATCCACTCAACGCCAATCTTTCTCATCACCCCCCTCCAAGCGGTCGCTGTGCGGGTCCATCTACCACAGCCAATATCTGTGTGCTGTGTCTACATCACAAGGGAGGAGCGATTCTCTCTTGACGACCTCCTTTCTATTTTCGACCAACTTCCGTCTCCTGTAGTTCTTTTGGGCGATTTTAATTCCTACAATCGTTTGTGGGGCTCCGTTCGTACAGAGCCCCGGGGTCAAATTGTAGATCAATTCCGTGAGGCATCAGCTTTAACGTTGCTGAATGATGGGACTCCCACATATTTCAGTCCTTCCTCAGGCACACACTCTGCGTTGGACTTGTCCTTCTGCAGTCCCAGCCTTGCTCCTACCACATCTTGGAGCGTTCACCCTGATCTCTGTGGGAGTGATCACTTCCCTCTCATTCTTACCTTCGAACATCTTCAGCACTCACGTGAACAACACCCTCACTGGCATCTCAGTCGGGCCGACTGGGATGCCTTCGAGCGTGCAGTGGACCTTGAAATCTATCTTGCGTCGACTCTACCACCAATCGACGCCTTAGATGTCTTTGTGTCACGAGTGCATGATGCTGCACGCGCCTCCATTCCACATCCCTGTGGACCTGCGAGGCGACGACCAGTCCCATGGTGGACTGCGGAGATCAGTGCAGCCATCAAGGACCGCAATCATGCTCTCGATCGATTTAATAGAAACCACACTGCCGCAAACTTAGAGCAGTTCCGCATTAAGCGTGCCCGTGCCCGTCGGCTCATTCGAGCCAGTAAGAAGGCGTGCTGGGTCCAATACGTGTCTTCCCTGACGAAGCAGGCTTCGTCGAAAGCCGTTTGGACCAAAGTACGTCGCATCCAGGGGGGTGCATCTACTCCTCTGAGCGCTCTGGAGCACGACGGGACGTTGCACACCGATTCTGGAGACATAGCTAATATCTTGGCCACGCAGTTTTCTGATGCGTCTAGCTCTGAAAATTATGAACCACGTTTCCGCCGTGAGAAGGACCGTCAAGAACGACGCCCTCTAGTTTTTCGAAGTCATAACAACGAGCCATACAACTCTCGATTCACTGAACGGGAGTTCGATCAGGCACTTCGAGATTCAAAGAATACAGCTCCTGGAGTGGACAAGATCCACTATGAGATGCTTCGTCATCTGCCCATTGGAGCAAGAAATTTCCTTCTGGCGGTATTCAACAGGCTTTGGTTGGAGGACTCTTTCCCCACTTCCTGGAAAGAAGCTATTATTGTTCCCATCCTGAAACCAGGTAAACAACGCACCGGAGCCTCGAGTTACAGGCCTATTGCCTTAACCAGCTGTGTGTGCAAGTTGATGGAACGCATGATCAACAAGCGTCTCACCTGGTTTTTGGAGGAAAACTCATTGATAAGTAATTTTCAATGTGGTTTTCGCTCCAACCGTTCCACACTGGACCATCTGGTTCAGCTGGAAACACACATTCAGGATGCATTTCTCAACAAGGAACATTTAGTTGCAGTTTTCTTTGACCTCCAAAAAGCATATGACACAACGTGGCGCTTTGGCATCATAAAACAGCTCCATTCTTGGGGCGTGCGTGGCCATATGGCGTACTTTATTAAAAACTTTTTATCCGATCGTTTTTTCCGCGTACGTGTTGGGAACTCCTTTTCGGATCTTCACGAACAAGAGAACGGTGTTCCGCAGGGAAGCGTATTAAGTGTGACCCTGTTTGCCATAGCAGTGAACAGCGTTATGGCAAGCATTGTTGCCCCTGTACATGGTCTACTGTATGTAGACGACCTCACGATCTTTTGTCGCTCACGGAATCTCGCGTCAGCTTCTCGTCAACTCCAACTGACGATAAACCGTTTGGTTGAGTGGTCCTCCCAAACAGGTTTCACCTTCTCATCCGAGAAATCCGTGTGTGTTCACTTTTTGTCGTCAGCGTACATGTCATTTCGATCCTGACCTGTACATGGGGAAATCTCCCCTGTGCTTCGTGAATGAGGTCCGCTTCCTGGGCCTCATTTTCGATAAGAAATTAACATGGCTCCCTCACCTTCGCCAGTTAAAGTTCTCTTGTCTTCGAGTTCTCAACCTTCTACGCGTTTTATCTCATACTTCTTGGGGTGCTGATAGGACGGTATTGCTTCGCCTATACCGTGCACTCATCAGGTCGAAGCTAGATTATGGATGTGTTGTGTATTCTTCTGCCCGCCCATCTAGACTTCGCATCCTAGACACCGTCCACCATGCTGGTATACGTATGTGCACTGGTGCCTTTCGGACCAGTCCAGTCGCCAGTTTGTATGTAGAGGCATCTGAGCCGTCGCTGTCTCTGCGAAGACAGCGGCTGGTAGTTAACTACTTCCTCCATCTTCGCTCGATGCCTTCACATCCTTCATTCCACACCATCTCAGACGAGGGTTGGCTGGCAAGGTATCGGCTCCACCCTAGTGTCACTAGACCATTTGGTGTTCGCGCAGACGAGATCCTGTCAGCACTTGGTGTTGACAGTGATCTTCCTGGCGTCTCTCCACTCATTCCGCCTCTTCCTACCTGGGAGTTTCCTGCACCTTCTATCGATTTTTCCCTGACTGCCCTTCCAAAGGCAGAAACACCAATGGTTGTACACCAGCAACGGTTTTTAGAGCTTCGTGCGAAGCACCCCAATTTTAATGTGTTTTACACGGATGGGTCCAAGACAGTCGAATCAGTTGGTTGCGCTTTCGTCCTAGACTCTCAAAGTTCCAGTTTCTCGCTACATCCTGCCTGTTCCATCTTTACGGCAGAGTTGTACGCCATTCTAAAGGCACTGGACTTTGCAGACGTCAATGGGCTGAAGAAAGTCCTTGTGTGCTGCGATTCGACCAGCGTGTTGCAGTCTCTGGATTCGCCGTATTCCCGGCATCCGGTAGCGCAACGCATATTCAGACGGCTTGTGTCCTTATCTGCCAGTGCGGATGTACACTTCTGTTGGGTCCCTAGCCACGTGGGCATCCAGGGGAACGAAGCAGCTGATGCTGCCGCCAAGTCTGCTGATGCAGATGGCGACGTTCTCGTCCACCTTTTGCCAGTTAGCGACCTGCAGAACGTGTTCCGTTGTCGCCTTCTTGACACTTGGCAGGCCGAGTGGGATACGGAAACGGGGAACAAGCTTCACGCTGTTTGGCCCACCATAGGTGCTTGGCGTTCCTCGTCTCGTCCCTCTCGGCGAGAAGAAGTTATTCTTACCCGCATGCGTATAGGACACAGCCGTCTCACGCATGGTCACCTACTTCAAGGGCTGGACCCTCCGTTGTGTCGTGCTTGTAATGTTTTATTAAGCATTCGACACATTCTCGTTGAATGTGTCGATCTTGCTTACCTCCGGCAGACTTTTAACCTTTCCGGCTGTTTGTCATCCCTCTTGGGTGATGAGAGCAGTATTTTATCACGTGTTTTTAGTTTTTTGCGAAGAGCTGGACTCTTCCACCGTCTGTAAGGAGGTTTTTAGTTTGTTCTGACTTTTTAATGTGTCGTGTTTGTCTCGTGCAGGTCTTTTTACAACCTTGCACTTTTAGTTCTTTCCCAAGGGGCTATCTACACCCCCTTTTTTAAATCTCAGTCAGAATTTTAGATAAGGGGACATTTCCCCGTATATACAGAACGGTGCGAAATGGCCTTAAGTGCCGACGCACCCATAAATTTTAACTCAATCAATCAATCCGCAGTCCACCAGGGGACTGGGCGTCGCCTCGCAGGTCCACTGGGATGTGGAATGGAGGTGCGTGCAGCATCATGCACTCCTGACACAAAGACATCTAAGGCGTCGATTGATGGTAAAGTCCACGCAAGATCGACTTCAAGGTCCACTGCACGCTCGAAGGCTTCCCAGTCGGCCCGACTGAGATTCCAGTGAGGGTGTTGTTCACGTGATTGCTGAAGATGTTCGAAGGTAAGAATGAGAGGGAAGTGATCACTCCCACAGAGATCAGGATGATTGATTGATTGATTGATTGATTTAGTTTTATTTTACTTCGCGTTTTGTGCCTCTAGGCTAAATTGCGAAGATGGGGATGAGTGATGAAGTGATGAAATTGATGAATGGACATTCACAAACAACCAAGCCCGACCGGGATTCGAACCCGGGACCCTTGGCGTCGCAGCGCGATGTGCTAACCATTCGGCCACAGGGTCGGGCCAGAGATCAGGATGAACGCTGCAAGATGTGGTAGGAGCAAGGCTGGGACTGCAAAAGGACAAGTCCAACGCAGAATATGTGCCAGAGGAAGGGCTG
Source organism: Lepisma saccharinum (assembly GCF_977018435.1). NCBI lineage: Eukaryota > Metazoa > Arthropoda > Insecta > Zygentoma > Lepismatidae > Lepisma > Lepisma saccharinum. The sequence goes on from NW_028143221.1 coordinate 116,823, forward strand.
AAATATGTGGGAGTCCCATCATTCAGCAACGTTAAATCTGATGCCTCACGGAATTGATCTACAATTTGACCCCGGGGCTCTGTGCGAACGGAGCCCCACAAACTTCTTCTCTATGGAGCGAGGAGTGGTTGCTGGTTTCCTCGAAGCAGGACGAGCTACCACGGGAAGCGTTGTTGTTTGCGTTGACACGTCGTTGGTTTGTACCCCTATACTGCGACGGGTAAGAGCAGCTGCAGCAACTGTAGCGAATGGTACAGGTAAAGTGGTGCGTATACTGTCACGGAGACGTTGTTTTGCTTCCCCAGCAGAGATTTTCTCTGTGACGACCAACTCTCTGATTTTCTTCTCTTGTTGGAAAGAGGGGCAGTCACGATGCCAGACTGGGTGCTCGCCTTGGCAGTTAATGCATTTGGGACCTGAAGAACAAGGTTCGGTCCCATGATCAGGATTACTACACTTACCACAAAGGGCGGTAGTGGCCTTGCAGGAAGGCTGAGTGTGCCCAAAGTGCTGGCATTTGAAACGCATCGGGTTAGGTATGTACGGACGGACTTTGAGTCTCAAATATCCAGCACGTACCCTGTCTGGGAGAGTGGTCGTTTGAAACGTCACTATGAGTGAAGCAGTTGGTACTAGTTCTCCGGACTTACGATTCTTTATTCGCTGTACTGCGGTCACATGTTGGTCTGAGAGTGCTTCAAGAATCTCTTCCTCCTCAGCATTTAGCAGATCCCAGTGGCGAATCACACCTCTACTACTGTTAAGTTGACGGTGAGGTTCAACATTAACAGGGAAGTCGCCCAAAGATCTTAGCTTTAAAAGGTTGTTTGTCTGGCGATCTGTGCTGGTCTGGATAAGTAGACTCCCGTTTCTCAGCTTCTTTATTTCTGGAACATCGGAACCAGCGGCGTAGTCTAGCTGTTTCTTGATAAGGAATGGTGACAAGTCCTTAAATGTAGCAGCTCAGTGTTTCTTTGTTGTTGCAGAAACATCGTTACTATCGGTCTTCTCAACAATACTGATAACAAGGTAACGTGGCACGTTACTTGTCTTTTCCACTAATTGGAGCGGGCTCGAAGGCCGCGCTCGTTTTGGGGGTTTCCCCCCGTTTGAGTTGTTTTTTGTACCCATATTCAAAATGTGTTTATTGTGGAGGGTCCATAAATTGTCGCCTCGACATGCCCTCTATGCCGAGGAAGGCCTACCCCCAAAAATGGGGCTACTCGAGGACCAAACCGAAATCCCCGAGTCCACGTTCGCGACTGCACCTACCCCTGCAGCCAACACTGTCCCATCGGCACGTGCAACTCACACCTTGGGATAGGGGTTTTTATCGAGGTTGTCTCCTCTAGCAGGACCCTTAGTTATAGGGAGGTCAAAGATATGGAGATGAATGACGTGATGGAATGGTGAAAACGTGAGATATGGATGTGAAGAATGAGTGAAATGATGAGATGAAAATGACCTCCCTACCTTAGTGTCTTAGAGGGAGGTCAAAGATATGGAGATGAATGACGTGATGGAATGGTGAAAACGTGAGATATGGATGTGAAGAATGGGTGAAATTATGGGATGAAATTGGCGTCCCTACTAAGCCCCCTCGCCCCGTCAAGGCAGTCCTACATGGAGGGGGGTACAGACCTTGAAAATTGTCAGGTCCATACACAGAAATTGTGCCTTCTGCCTTCTCACACAGGAAGACACGATGGGCTCAATTTCTGTCTTTCCAAATTGATTCAAGCAACAACCGTGGCTGATACGATGAATTTGTGTACCTACACATGTCACGAATCCCACCTCACCGATGTGGTCAAATTAGATTTAAATGTATATGCAATAATTAATCCTCCTCCTACCATCACCTTTTTTTACGCTAATGGCTCCACTTTACATTATAATCTTACCACTTTTCACGAACCCGGTGCAATATTGTTACACGAGGCTTGCCGTACAGATGTACTTATCACCCCCGATATCAAAATTCATGCTATCTTTCCTTGTGGTTTCGATCATTCAAACATCCACCGAACAATTCATATCCTTCCTGCTGTCTGGACCAACAATCCCAATTTTCTACTCGACACCCATTATAAAATTTCCCCCCTTGTGAATGCAACGGCTGTTTATCATAAACAATGGACATTTCATATCCCTCACCTTAACCTCTCCCAATATAAAGTTCTTAACATCCCTCCTATAACTCTACTTTACAGACATGCGGATTTTCCCATCATGATAATTTTTAGCTGGCTTACATGTCTCACTCTAGGTGTCATATACCAATTTCAACTTCTCCACATTCCCCTTTTCTTATGTTTTACTTCTAAGGCCCCTGCACTTACCCCTCAGTAGAAGGTAAATGAGATAACGGATGTTGCTATTTAATATTCGCAATTCATTTGCACGTACTTAGAACTAATTTGCACGTACTCAGAATTCATTTGCACGTACTTAGAATACTTTACATTTATGTATTTGCATGTTTATAACTTTTTATGAATATATAATTATTTATTTTATGAAAAATATGTATATAGAAGGTAATTAGAGGTACTAAACGGTATGCATATGGTTTTATATTCATTACTGTAAAGTATGCAATGTATGAAACTATAATAATTAATGTTTATAATATTGAAAATAAGTTTTCTATGGTTTCTGAACCGCTATGAACGGTGGTAATGGTACGAAAGAAGACGGTCCCGGTACTCGAACACGCGATATGTAATGTTATTAATTAGTACTATGTAATAATGTATGTTATTATGTTATGAAAGACGATGGTTTCACACGCTAGAGAGAAAACTGTCGCAGAATTTCGACTCCGCTCTGATGCCTGACAGAGAGAATGAATTAATATTCAGCGCAGGTAGAGGGGAAAGGATGTCTGGGGAAGTTACGGTCAAGGCGAAAGGGTTGTGGCGAGACGGGATGTTGTTGTGACGGGACAAATACACAAGTCATTTTGGGGAAAATAAATTGGTTAGAGATACGATCCGCTTCGATTTCAGGTGGAAAAAGAAAATGTATCACGGGGTGATTGTGTCGTGAAAAAAGACAAGAGATTGAAAATGCTAATTTTAAAAGTCTCCCCTAAGCGGAAAAGTCCGTCTGTGTGTGGAGCGATACGGACAGTAAAATAGTAATCGCCAAGGCAGGTACAGAATTTGGACAAAAAAGGATTTTAAGTTAAAAGGACATGAGGTGAAGGTGATATAATTCAAGGCGGGTGGACGTAAGGAATTTATCTAATGGAAAGAGAGGGTGTGGGTTTTAAATTTGGACGTCTAGAGTTAACAAGGCAGCGTGAATTTAAAGGGATTGTTATTTTCCAGTATGGAAAATAAGGATGGTTGGAAAAGGCTTTGATTTTTCGGCCCGATTTTTTGGGGTATTTAAACTTGGGAATCCGAATTTGACCGCACATTTTTTTGTTATTTTTCTACTGTCTTTGTTCTGTGTTTGTCTGCTGAGTTTTCTGGTTTGTCAAAATGATGATGCATATTGTAAGTATTGCATTTTTTTTTATCAAAGTACAAGTGTTATACGAGAATGGAATTTGACTAGTGTTTTATCCGAAATACAAACAAACTTGTCAAGTTCTATCTCGGTTGTGTTTTTTTGTTTAGCGGCAAGTGTTTAGCGTGGCGAGACGGAATAAAAGTTAACTGTAGTAACAGTCGCGATTAATGTATTTGAGATTTGGGCAATATCCCTAACAAGGATCGAACCTAGGACCGTTTGCACCAACAATATTAGCTTTTTTTACTCTACATATAACTATAAATCTTTTATTTTTTAAAAGAAATAAAACGCACAAGTCTACTACATACAAGTTTATTGTTCTAAAACTAATCTACTACAAAATAAATACAGAGTCAAATTAATTTTCCAAAAGGTTATTAAAGCGTTAACACAACGCTTTACAGTTTTTTTTATAAGTCATTTTGTACACATGTTCACACAACGCTTTTCATTTTCTCAATCATTTTGTTATGTACCCGCACATGTAAACCATATTCAAATGACAGTGTTAGTTTTATAGAAAGTTCTTTCTCTGGACTGTCAACCTTGACACGCCAGAAGTTTTTCATTTTTTCTCACACCAAGTTCACATTCAGAACATGTAGGGTTGGGATAATTTTCTACTATTGCTTGTGCAATAGAAAAAAAAGACACTGGTCTTCGATGCAGTATTCACTGCAGGCACACTGTAAATTAATTAAAGGCACTTGAGAATTTTGTCCATATAATTCTGTCATTTCTTTTTAAGTTTGTTCCAAACAATGACAGAAAATATGTTAGGAGTAACTCACGGCACATATAATGTAAAAACATAATACAATAAATTCCACACATTGATGAGTTTGGGTTTTGAACCACCGTTTCACTGATGCACCATGAAATACAGTTCTTTTTTATAAATTTTAGTACATTTGCACTAGGAGGCTGACCAAAACTATCAAAGTACTGGGCCTCCTTATCACTGTTTATAAACAAACTTGTCCAGTGTATCCCTGGTCCAGATTCATTGTCGGTGTTAATAATCAATGCAGCAGGCAATTGCACACTTTTTGGAAATGTATTATCAGCAAAAACACCTCGAAAAATAAAAGACAGACATTTGTCTGATTGAACAGTTTTTTCAATTTCAATGTTATTCATTGTTCACTATCCGAAAATGCAATATCCTTGGAAAAGCAACCTTGCTCGGATAAGTAATACACATTTGAAGCGTCGTTGTAAAACGAAGCTAAGGATGAATATCCACTGTCTGATGTTGAGGTGTTCTGTTTAGGTGCAGTCCTTGTGGCTTCTCCTATAATATGCTGTTGAAGCATGAAGCTACGGAGATAAGATGCGTATAAATGTGCGTCTCTAAGAGCACATTTGATTGTCCTTAATCTGTGATAATTGCGACAGCAATTTTGTGCAGGGAAGGCTAACAGTGACGCTTTAGGGCATCCTAGGTCCTCGAGGTTAACCACAGTGCGGTGAAGTACTGTAATCAGAAACTTGCATTTATCAGCTCCAAAAGAATAAGTAACTGATGCGTTTTCTGTGTACTGGGAAAGTATAGAAAACAATTTTGAATAGCAAAGTTCACCAATAGGCCATTCGAGAGAATGCTTGTTTTGTGTTTGCCACATATTTTCGTTTTTTGCTCCAATATCTAAAGTATCCCATTCGTAAGGTGGTAGAAATATCCATGATTGCATACTATCTGAGTCTGCATCGACAATAGCTAGTTCTTTAGGAATAAATTTGCCATAATTGTCTCGGAATCCTTGAAAATCAACGACAGCCCTCATATTGTGATCCGTACTGCTTCCAGGCTGGTACTCAACTGATTATTATTTTGTATTATCTGGGAAAATACCTCTATGTTTGTCTATTTGGAGCAGAGAGTCGAACTCTCCATAAATAATGCACGTGACCGCCGTAGGCAACGGCGCAGAGAATGACAGTTTAGCACTTACACTCCCATCGCGTAATATGTCCCAAGTAGAGTCAATTTCCATTGTGGGTGAAAGAATAAAGGGATACAAAGCAAATCCATTATCAAAATCTTCTCGGCAGAGACTATTTCCTGTATCCTGGTAATGTATTCCCGTTCCAGAGAATAAATTGTAATATGCTTGGATAATATTTTTGTCTGTGAAGCTGGGGCAGAGAGGTTGGTTTGGAATGGTTCTAGTTCCAACTTGGAGTTGAATTTTATTCAATCCGAAATGATGGAAATTAAAGGGGTTTTTATGTATTTGACCACTGAAAGCTGAATTTTCAACAAAACCTAATATTACACGTTTAGGAACAGTGCCTAAAAATATATTATCTAGATTATAAGAAGTAATATGTTGAGGGATAGTTATTGATTTTACTTCCACGCGTGTAATTGGGTATTTAGCTGTAGTAGTTTCAAGAGCGTTTGCATGAGCAAGACCTATATCTGGAGATACAGTAACTCTTTTTACATAAAGAGAAATGTCCTGTATTTCTACACGATACGAAGTATTTTCGGCGGCCATCAATGAAAATGCATCGTTTGATCTATGTAATTTAATTCTCATGGACACATTGTTCAACAGAAGACGAGGTTGGCACAAAAATCAGAATACAGTCGACCGTACATGTCGAATGACCGACTTTGCGCAGCAAGACTCATTCGTTTTTTAATTCCTTTACTTCCAGTTAGATTTTCTAATTTTCCAGGCGTATCGCGATAGCAGAGAGAAGCAGTGAGATGAGATTTTTTAGCCTCATTAGAATAGTTGAGTAATGTTTCAATGTATGCCCTGAAAGCGTAACACCCTGAAGAGGACGAAATCAATTTGTCATTTAAAGAAACGTCGACCTGACTGAATGCGGTATGTAGAAAATTGTTTCCGGGGGCAACCAGGTTATCGGCAGCTAGGGCCGTACCATCTGGTTTAGTTATTTTACATTTTAGGTACAGATAAATGTGTGCTGGATCAATGTATTCCCCACTGTCTCCAGTAATGGCAAACTCGACTGGACTGTTACTAGTTAAAGATGAAATGGGACGATACTCCACTAAACAAGAATTTTCAATACTAGTTTGAGTTAATGGCAGAGAAAACAAATCCAATTCTGTATTTGTGCATTCCGATGAGTTACAGTTTACTAACAACATGGTAGTTAATTAGCGAATATATCTCTGTGTACCCTTCGCCTTTTTTTGCGTGACTGGCAGGTAATAAATGGAGGTTCGAATTTTATACTTTTAGCCTTTCGTTTCTGTATGCCTTTACCTGAAAGAATCTGAGAAATTTTTTTCTCCCCTTTTTCACGAAGAGCTTGTCCAGCCTGATTTACACGATATCTGAAAGATTCTTTGAGAGGCCTGTTTTGTAGAACATCCCCAACAAATTCCATTCCCGATTGTAAAGCTTGATGGCCAATTGTTTTAGCACCCTGTTTTAATAAAGGGGCAGCAAAACGAAACAAGCTTTTAAATATTGAACCGAGGGCTCCGTGGCCTTTCTGATAGGGAGGACCGGAAAAAGAAGGTAAACCTGTTCCCGCCTGGTTGAGATAATAATCTCGATACAACTGACGTCTATCGTATCTCATTGTCACTTGAAATGTAGTTTAACACTCAGATCTCCGAAGGCAAATGAGAGTTTACGACCTGTGTTGTCTCTTAAAACTATTTCTATTGTATCAAATAAATATTTCGATACAGGCATATAATGAACGGGGTTAAATATTATAGATTGTGACCGGCCATAAGGAACAGAAGAAAATGTAAACATTCCTAAAAGAGGTGAATTTGTATCTCCTACAAACTGGTAACTGAGTACATTAGTGTATACTAAAACCTGCTGGGGATAACCAATATTTAGGTTGGTCTGTTTCGAACTATTCTGTTGTTTAACAAGATTTCTATTTGGTTCGAATCCTAACTGCAGAGCCAAAATATCAGAGAAGTTCAGTGTAGATAATTGTGCATTGTATTTTCCCTCAACAATATTGCTGGACGGGTTATAACCGAATCGAAATAGCCCTTCTCCAATATGATCTTGATTTAAAACTTGTAAAACAGAGTCCACACTTGAATAATATCCAGGGGGAACGATTGTTTTACCGCTCTGTTTACTTGACTGATCCGAGTCTTGGTTATAATAAGTCCACATAATTTCATTTTGTCCTTTTTGAATATTAAACAGACTGTTTGTGAAATGAGTTTCAGACAGACCCACTAACCAGCCTCCAGACTCGAGCTTAACAGCATTAGAAAGTTTAGTTAAAAAATGAGAAGGTGTATTAATCGGAAAAATATTTTTGGATGCATTTGAAACCAAACTTACATAGTAATCATTATCACTGCCTTCAGAAATCATTATTCCACTTTTTTAAAATGTAATGTAACGCTTGACGCTCCAAACTCAAATGGAAGCAAAGTTCCATGCTCTGTTTTTAATATAATTTCAATTGTTTCAACGTAACGCTTCTCGACTTTTAGATACTGCCTGGGCTCAAATATATAACTTTTTATTGCTCCATATTCATAATCAACCACACTAACCGTTCGTATTACGGGACCTATATTTGCTTGATATTTGACAATATCTGTGCATATGTTGATTTCACGGGGGATATGATAATCTAAATTACAAGGATAAATATAACTTGATCTTGCCGTACCTGGACCAATAACCGAATGTATAGATATTTCTGACTTAGGAGTATCCAACGAAAAACCAAACACTGGAGCTAATTGTGGAGATATATATATAATTTCATAATTTCATCTTCCTCTAGTGTTGTTTGTGTATACATACTATGCGTGGACAAAGTATAGCCAAATCGGACATGTTGAGCAAACAGTTTTCTTTTTGAAGGGGGAATATTGTTTAATAATAATTGAATATTGGAGTAGTAACCTTTAGGAACTACACTATGTTGCCATTCGTCACCGGACACCCTTCAAAAAGTGCTTGGGATCGTCTGTACACGTCATACAACCTATAAAAGGCGTTGCCGGTTGAGAATACACTCATACCAGCTACAGCAGTCAATATGGACAGACGACGTGAACTGAGTGAGGTGGAAAGAGGGATGATCATTGGAGCCCACAGGTTTGGGCATTCGACCCGTGAGATTTCCAACAAATTTCAGATACCCCGGTCGACAGTGAGTGATGTTATCGTGAAGTAGAAGCGAGAGGGGGTCATGACATGCCAACCCAGACCCAGTAAACCAAAAATATTAACAGATCGTGACCGTCGATGCTTGAAAGGTGTGGTGAAGTCAAAACGGAAGGCGTCGTTTCAGATGGTGGCACAGGAGTTTCGATCGGTTTCCAGTAGTGCTGCAAGTGATCGTACTGTCCGCCGGGAGATAGTCGCACTTGGTTTTCATGATCGCGCAGCAGTTCACAAGCCGCATATCAAAGCCCGCAATGTGGCCCGTCGGTTACAGTGGTGCAAGGAACGCCGCCATTGGACTCTCGAACAATGGAAATCCATCCTATGGAGTGATGAATCGCACTACCAGATGTGGCGGTCCGATGGACATGTGTGGGTGTGGCGTATGCCTGGTGAACGCTGTTTACAGGACTGTATCGTACCCACAGTGAAATTCGGCGGAGGTTCCATCATGGTGTGGTCCTGCTTTTCGTGGTATGGTCTTGGTCCTCTTGTTTTAGTTCGGGGAAACATGAATGCCGATGCGTACAAAAAAGTTCTGGACAATTTTGCACTACCGACATTGTGAGAACAATTCGGTATTGGCCCATACCTGTTTCAGCCCGACAATCCTCCATGTCATATGGCAGACATTATCAACACGTGGTTCGAGGACATGGGTGTGCAAAAACTTGATTGACCAGCCCAAAGTCCAGATATCAACCCCATTGAACACCTTTGGGACGAGTTGGAGCACCGCTTGAGAGCCAGGCCATTCTGCCCAAAAAAAACCACTGAGCTGTTTGCCGCTTTGCAGGAGGAATGGGGCAAGATTCCCGTCGACACGTATCGCAAATTGGTGGAAAGTCTTCCTCGAAGGGTTGCGGACGTCATTTCGGCAAAAGATGGCCCTACACGATACTGATGTGGTGCTGCGACCGGATTAACGTACTGGTATGGGGTGTCCGGTGACGAATGGCAACATAGTGTATACTTTCACTACAAAAAATCTGGTCCTTCTTTTTCGGTTTAAATTGATATGAAATGCTATTTGTATCGGAAACAATATTATAAAAACTCCAAGTTAAATGAAGCTCTGTGGCCGCCACCACCCACTGTTCATTTAATTCTATTGGTTCGCTCAGTTTAGTACGGTAATGTGCTATTTTATTATCAGGAAACAAATTCAAGTTTACATTGGAAGGTAATGTAACATAGAATTCGTTCAGCTGCATAATGGCAACTAACCTAAACACGCGTAATATCTGATTTATGTACATAACTTGAACATGTGAGGGGGTAGTTTTTCCATTTTACTAGAACAAAGTCTCCCTTTCGTTTTAGAATTTTCTCGATAGTAAATGGCTTGTCTGGATCAAGTGTATTTTTTTGTAATTCTGGTTCATAGAAAATGCCCTTGACAGGATCGTTACTCCAGTCTTTTATACGATATGTAGGGGGATCAGTATTCATACGATCGCTAATTATAAAAATTTCCTCTGTCCAACTAGGTAGATATCCTTTCTCCAATTTCATTTTGGCTTTACTTATCCTTACGTAGTTACCGATATTAAATTTAAATTTGATATTATTGTTTTTTTGACTTGTATTGTTTCTAGACTGAGACCAGACCTGCAGAGCATTATTTTCGCTCACTTCAACAGGAGCCATTTTTATAGAACGGTGATACGAGTGATTATATGATTTTACTACAAGGGGGAGAATATCTACATAACGATACGTATTATTGGCTGAGAAGTGTTTATACAATTTTGATTTTAAAGTACGAATAAATCGTTCCACTACTGTTGCCTTTAGTTCTGAATAAACGCTATAATGAATAATATTGTACTTGTCAAACACTTTTTTCACTTGAGCGTTATAAAAATTTTTTCCTTGATCTGTCTGGGAGTAAACAGGAGGATATTCTAACATGTTTATAATTTTAGTGATTGCTTTTGCCATAATTTCACCCGTTTTGCTTTTCACTGGTATACAGAACGCCTGCCTTGAAAATACGTCAATTGCACAAAGTATATAGCGCATACCGTCATTGTACTTCGCGATATTCTGCATATCTGCCAAATCCATTTGCATAAGTTCCAGGGGAAAAGTGGTTTCGTAACGTTTACGTGGGAATTTTTTTCCAACTGGAACATGTAAAGTATATGCATCTTGTTTTGATAGCCACTCAGAAATATTCTTTCGTGATTGCGTAGAATGTTTGGATAATTTTTCAGTATTGGAAAATGAAGTCGGTAGTTCATGTGTATAATACAATGTTTTAAGATCCATACACTATATATCTTCCCATATAAACTCAGCTTTCCTATTTCTTGAAGGGGGTGGGGGCGTGCGTGTAACTATATATTATTTGGGTATGTTTAGAGAATGAAGGATAGATTGGAACTGATCTCTCCCGACTGGATGTCTACTTTTCTTACGGGGGCGAACAGAATCATTAATCAGATCGATGATATTTGAACCCTGAATTATTTTTCCATTTATGTACACTGTTCCATATGCGTCCCAATTTATATATTGAGAAGAGAATAGTCTTTTAAGTAAAAGTTCTGTTTTCTTCTGAACAGTTTTCGGTACTGAAGCAAGAATTTCTTCCCTGAGAGTAACACTAGGAGGGGGGTCGTCTTGTTGGATTGGTTCACTTATTTGTGGCAGCTTATTTTCTTCTTCGATCAATGGTAGGTGTGTGGGACTAGGCTTAGTAAAATTAACAAATAGTCGAAGTGCCTGTTGGTAAAGTTTCCATTTTTCATTTTCCCCTATATCTTCACGTGCCAATATTGTACGAATATTAGAATCTAATCTTGATTCGTGGCTTTGAGCTTTCTCAACGGAGGCATGCATATTAGTGGCAAAGTCCTCGGGAACAAGAATCATTTTTCTCACGCTCATTGTGAAAACAAAGCACTACCTAACGCTGATATAATCGGCCCGATTAAAAATGGCAAAAAGCCGGCGCCTTTTTGAATTATTATTATTATTTTTTTTTTTTTGAGCGAAGTGCCCTTCGCCGCTAGTTTACGCAAACTGGCCTTATACTTTTGAAGCTTGGTTTTTTGTACCCCTGAAAGCGGAATATTACCGCGTACTGTATTGGCAGCACATTGTCCTAGTACACGAACTAGTCCTGGTGTTGCTCGTTGCAAAAGGCGTTTCCGTTGAATAGGTTTTAATTTACACAATAATTTAAGTGCCGGAGCATGTTATTTTAGTTGTGATGTCATTCTGACGTTCGCACAAGAAATGGTTTGTTTACATGCTTTCCAGTGGCATAAATAGCCATTTGTTCATCGGGGAAAATATGCGCCCTCATACGTAAAATTTCAGGTGTATTTTGTGTTAAATCGAACATTAAATAACTGTGTGGTGTTTCAGTTGCATCTTGAAAAGCTTCCAAAACACTTTTACTATTGTCAGGTTTGAATTGTCGTGCTAAATGGTATATTTGGTGTTTGTCACGTGGATTTTTGAATATCACAAGATAGTGTGATTTGATTTTAATTTAAAATTTTGGGAGCGTCAGCACTTAGGCTATTTTGCTCCCGTCACATTATACGGGGGCCAGCCCCTTATCATTACAAAGAACAACTCTAACGTTGCATAACTAAAAATGTTAAAATGTTCTGACTTCTGTTAAAAGCTGAGGCCGTAAACGGGCACTCAGCACACACAAGGACAACAAACACGACAACACACACAAAATTATACTGGCCATAGTGCCAGTCGCCAGACCCTCGTTAGTCATTAGTCCAGGGTGCACTACGTGGAAGTGAGGTTGACTTTGGGCGCCTACGTGGAAGGTCACTCCTTACACCCCACAACATAGTGTGAGTTGAGGCTTATGTCTCTCATTTTGGCACCTTTGTGGAATAAGTTTTGTACTATAAAAATAACACTTATATTTTTGTGATGAGAATATTTCGTAAAAATATCTGCAACAGCGGAATCTTTGCTGCTTTCATTCATTAGATCATCAATGACTATTAATCCAGGAGTTTCAATATCCATATTTGCTACATCAGGGATTCCTTCACTAAACTGAATATTTGTATTTTGGCTTAATTTTAATCTGGGAGGTACCGCACCATACGCCCATATTACTGTTTTTGGAACTTGTGTAAACATTTTATGTTTATAAAATAGAAGCTTATCCACAAAAGTGGTTTTTCCACTTTGTGAGGGCCCACAAACAATCATTGCAAAACGGTGTGTAAAACGCAGTTCCATGTTGAACAACACACGTTCTCTGCTTGAAGCGCAGACACACAATGGCCCATATATATATATATATATGTTATCATATATTATATACCTGTATATTAATTTTATATTTTCTTTTCAGGATGAAATCAAAAGGGAATGTGATATCTGCTGGGAGGTTGGGTTCAGGGGGAAGAAGGCCCTCATGGACCACCTCAGGACCGTTCACCGACTTCGACCGGTGTCCCCTCCCCTGTCGCGCCGAAGGCGCAGAGAAGAGAGATGTAGTGTCTGCGCCAGGCGGCGCGTCAACGGGGAGTGCCCATGGATATCCCGCCAAATTGAACTTATACAAGTAGTGTAATTGGACCTACAACCAGGACGAGAAAGTATGACCCCCCCTTAGATTGATTTGCCTACACTTAAAACAAGCTCAACATGCCCATATGAGCTTTTTGCTCAAGTGTGGAACCCCGTCTAATCCAAGATTTTTGTAAAAAATACCCTCGGGAGTTCCTGAGAAAGTATGACCCCCCTCAGATTGATTTGCCTACACTTACAAAAGGCACTTCAGTGAGATTGTTGTCCATAATCCTGTCAAAAATATGCCCCTCTTGATATTTTTTTTGGCCACACCTAAAACTAAGCCCCCTCACCCACACCCACCCACATCTACACACACACACACACACACACACACACACTGACCTTGACCTTGATCTTGACTATTTTTTCGATTATTTTTTTCGATTATTTTTTGGATTATTTTTTTCGATTATTTTTTCGATTATTTTTTTGATTGTTTTGACCTTGACCTTGAGATGACCTTGACCACACCCACCCACATACAAACCTACACCCACCCACATCTACACACACACACACACACCCACCCACACCCACCCACATACACACCTACACCCACCCACACCCACCCGCACATATTTACTTCCGGTCCACTTGTGGCCTATTTCTGAGCACAGCTCTGTTAGAGATAGGGATATTATATAAATTTAAAAATTATTTCATTCTTCACAAACAAATCTCATCTAACAATTCCATAACAGTTCCATGCTCAGCTCTGTGTCTGTGTGAGGCAAGCACAGCTCTGTTAGAGATAGGGATATTGAGTATTGAAACATCTAGAAATTATTTTATTCTTCTCAAGCTCAGCTCTGTGTCTGTGTGGTGATTTGTACCTAATAACATCAAAACAACACAGCTCTGTTAGAGACAGAATATTCAATTCCATATCTATAACATCTCTGTGTAATTCCATAACAGTTCCATGCTCAGCTCTGTGTCTATGTAGAGCAAAACAGCACAGCTCTGTTAGAGATAGGTATATTATATAAATTAAAAAAATATTTCATTCTTCACAAACAAATCTCATCTAACAATTCCATAACAGTTCCATGCTCAGCTCTGTGCCTGTGTGAGGCTAGCACAGCTCTGTAGGAATATTAAGTATAAATTTAAAAATTATTTCATTCTTCACAAACAAATCTCATCTAACAATTCCATAACAGTTCCATGCTCAGCTCTGTGTCTGTGTGAGGCAAGCACAGCTCTGTAGGAATATTAAGTATAGATTTAAAAATTATTTTATTCTTCACAACTAACAATTCTATAACAGTTCCATGCTCAGCTCTGTGTCTGTGTGGGATTTGTACAGCAACATAGCTTTGTTAGAGACACAGTAGATGGGTATAAATATTATTTCATTCAATTCTTCACATTTATATCCATAACATCTCTGTGTCTGTGTGTCAGTACAGCACAGCTTTGTTAGATATTGAGTATAGATCTATTGGAAATTATTTCGTTCTTCACAAACAAATCTCATCTAACAATTCCATGCTCAGCTCTGTGTCTGTGTGGGGATTTGTACCTAATAACATCAGTACAGCACAGCTCTGTTAGAGCTATAACATCTCTGTGTAATTCCATAACAGTTCCATGCTCAGCTCTGTGTCTGTGTGGGATTTGTACAGCAACATAGCTTTGTTAGAGACAGAGTAGATGGGTATAAATATTATTTCATTCAATTCTTCACCTCTATATCCATAACAGCTCTGTTAGAGATAGGGATATTAAGTATAAATTTAAAAATTCACAAACAAATCTCATCTAACAATTCCATAACAGTTCCATGCTCAGCTCTGTGTCTGTGTGAGGCAAGCACAGCTCTGTAGGAATATTAAGTATAGATTTTAAAATTATTTCATTCTTCACAAACAAATCTTATCTAACAATTCCATAACGGTTCCATGCTCAGCTCTGTGTCTGTGTGGGGATTTAGCTTTGTTAGAGACAGAGTAGATGGGTATAAATATTATTTTATTCAATTCTTCATATTTTATAACAGCTCTATTCTTCACATCTAACAAATCCCATAACAGTTTCATGCTCAGCAAGGCTCTGTTAAGTATCTTAATATTTCATTCCTTCATAACAGTTCCTGTGTCTGTGTGGGGATTTGTACCTAATAACATCAAAACAACACAGCTCTGTTAGAGACAGAATATTCAATTCCATATCTATAACATCTCTGTGTAATTCCATAACAGTTCCATGCTCAGCTCTGTGTCTATGTAGAGCATTTAAAAATTATTTCATTCTTCACAAACAAATCTCATCTAACAATTCCATAACAGTTCCATGCTCAGCTCTGTGTCTGTGTGGGATTTGTACAGCAACATAGCTTTGTTAGAGATTCATTCAATTCTTCACCTCCGTATCCTAACAGCTCTGTGTTTATAATAGATAGGAATATTGAGTGCATCTAACAATTCCTGCCCATAACAGTTCCATGTTGTAGAAATATCATCAAGGCTCTGTGTCTGTGAGATTTGAAACCTGTTCCTGTACAGCTCTGTGAGAATTTTCATAGTGCCTAATAATATCAGCACAGTTTGAATTTGAATTTGAATTTAAAATTTTGTGAGCGTCAGCACTTAGGCTAATTTGCTCCCGTCACATTATACGGGGTCCAGCCCCTTACCATTACAAATTACAACTCAAACGTTGCATAACTAAAAACTTTAAAACCTTAAAATGTTCTGACTTGTTAAAAGCTGAGGCTGTAAACGCGCACTCAGCACACACAAGGACATAAAACAGGACAACACACACAAAATTATACTGGCCATAGCGCCAGTCGCCAGAGCCTCGTTAGTCTCTTGTCCAGGGTGCACTACGTGGAAGTGAGGTTGACTTTTGGGTGCACTACGTGGAAGCAGCACCCCTTACACCCCAATATCAGCACAGCTCAGTTAGGATCGCATCTAACAAATATCAAGGATTTGTACCTAATTACAGTAGCACAGGGATAGGGATAATAAGTATAGACTATTGATATAGAAATTATTTTTTTCTTCAATCTTATTCTTAACAGTTCTATGCTCCTATGTGTCTGAGCAACATCAGTACAGCACAGCTCTGTTAATTAATATCTATTGAAACATGTGTCTGTGCGGGGATTTGTACCTAAATATAGCTATTATTGAGTATAGAATTATTATATCTAGAACTATTTTCTGTGTCTGTGCAGGGATTTGTACTTAATAACATCAGTGCAGCATTGCTCTGTTAGAGTATAGATTTATATTATTATTGAAACATCTCTTCACAAACAATCTCATCTAACAATTCTATAACAGTTCCGCTCAGCTCTGTGTCTGTGCGGGGATAAACATCAGTACAGCACAGCTCTGTTGCTCATCTTTTCAGCTCTGTGTCTGTGCAGGGATTTGTACCTAATAACATCAGTACAGCACAGCTCTGTTAGAGATAGGGATATTGAGTATAGATTTAATTATTGAAACATCTAGAAATTATTCTTCAAACAAATATCATCTAACAATTCCATAACAATTCCATGCTCAGCTCTGTGTCTGTGCGGGGATTTGTACCTAAGAACATCAGTACAGCACAGCTCTGTTAGAGACATTTAATTCTTCACATTTATATCCATAACATCTCTGTGTCTGTGTGTCAGTACAGCACAGCTCTGTTAGAGATAGGGATATTGAGTATAGATTTAATTATTGAAACATCTAGAAATTATTTCATTCTTCACAAACAAATCTCATCTAACAATGCCATGCTCAGCTCTGTGTCTGTGCGAGGATTTGTACCTAATAACATCAGTACAGCATAGCTCTGTTAGAGACATTTAATTCCTCACATTTATATCCATAACAGCTCTGTGTCTGTGAGAGGCAAGCACAGCTCTGTTAGAGATAGGGATATTGAGTATTGAAACATCTAGAAATTATTTTATTCTTCACAAACAAATCTCATCTAACAATTCCATGCTCAGCACTGTGTCTGTGTGGGGATTTGTACCTAATAACATCAAAACAACACAGCTCTGTTAGAGACAGAATATTCAATTCTTCACAATTCCATAACAGTTCCATGCTCAGCTCTGTGTCTATTTAGAGCAAAACAGCACAGCTCTGTTAGAGATAGGGATATTAAGTATAAATTTAAAAATTATTTCATTCTTCACAAACAAATCTCATCTAACAATTCCATAACAGTTCCATGCTCAGCTCTGTGTCTGTGTGAGGCAAGCACAGCTCTGTTAAAGATCTTCACAAACAAATCTCATCTAACAATTCCATAACAGTTACATGCTCAGCTCTGTGTCTGTGTGGGGATTTGTACCTAATAACATCAAAACAACACAGCTCTGTTAGAGACAGAATATTCAATTCTTCACATCCATATCCATAACATCTGTGTGTAATTCCATAACAGTTCCATGCTCAGCTCTGTGTCTGTGTGAGGCAAGCACAGCTCTGTTAAAGATCTTCACAAACAAATCTCATCTAACAATTCCATAACAGTTCCATGCTCAGCTCTGTGTCTGTGTGGGGATTTGTACCTAATAACATCAAAACAACACAGCTCTGTTAGAGACAGAATATTCAATTCTTCACATCCATATCCATAACATCTCTGTGTAATTCCATAACAGTTCCATGCTCAGCTCTGTGTCTATGTAGAGCAAAACTGTTAGAGATAGGGATATTAAGTATAAATTTAAAAATTATTTCATTCTTCACAAACAAATCTCATCTAACAGTTCCATGCTCAGCTCTGTGTCTGTGTGAGGCAAGCACAGCTCTGTTACATGATAGGAATATTAAGTATAGATTTAAATTTTATTTTTCACAAACAAATCTCATCTAACAGTTCCATGCTCAGCTCTGTCTGTGTGAGGCAAGCACAGCTCTGTTAAATATAGGAATATTAAGTATAGATTTAAATTTCATTCTTCACAAACAAATCTCATCTAACAATTCCATAACAGTTCCATGCTCAGCTCTGTGTCTGTGTGAGATTTGTACAGCAACATAGCTTTGTTAGAGACAGAGTAGATGGGTATAAATATTATTTCTTTCAATTCTTCACCTCCATATCCATAACAGCTCTGTGAAATTTATTCTTCACATCTAACAATTCCATAACAGTTCCATGCTCAGCTGTGTGTCTGTGTGGGATTTGTACAGCAACATAGCTTTGTTAGAGACAGAGTAGATGGGTATAAATATTATTTCATTCAATTCTTCACCTCCATGCCTGTAATTTTCTCTTTGCTGCTTTGAAAAATATTTTAGCATTATTCTTAATTGTATTTACATCATCTGCATATGTTAACAGTTGAGTCACAGTACTTCGTTAGTTTTTTTTACCTTCCTAATAGCATATTTTAAGGCAAAATTAAAGAGCAGTAGATATGATGCATCTTTGTTTTATAATATATCATGAATTGTACATTTTGTCAGACATATTAACAAGATTTTTAGGTATTTTAAATCTCCTTTGACCGAATCATATGCATTTTTTTAAAAAAAATAAGTGAATAGCTGATGGGATATTTTGATTATATTCCCACTTTTCTCAAGTATCTGTTCGATGTGAAAAAAATGATCGGTTACGTTTAAATCCACATCAATAATCACATATATTATTTCATTAGTATATAGAGTTAGTCTTGTTAAAAGAATATTATATAATATTTTATATGTTGTTGAGAGTAGAGAAATTCCACGGTAATTACTGCAGTTCATTTAATCACAGGAACAATTATGAATTCTTTCCACTGTTGAGGGATTTCTTCTTTATTCCACTAACTAACTAACTATCTCTCTAACCTTCTTAAACCCGAAGGTTCATGGCTGCAGCAACACATGCCTTCCATCTGTGTCTATCCTGAGCAAGATCTAATACTTTTTTCCATCTCTACCGATTTCCTTTAGGTCCATCTCAACATTGTCCCTCCATCTTCATCTTGGCCTTCCTACAGGTCTCTTACCATCAGGTCTCCCAACAAGAATCCTGTAAACTCCTTTTTCCTGTACCACATAGCCTGCCCACCTAAGTCTTCTTTATTTAATTGTTCTAATAATATCTGGACATGAATATAAATTATGTAGTTCTAAATTATGTAATTTTCTCCACTAACCTATCTTCTCATCCCTTTTAAGTCCAAATATTTTCCTAACAATCTTATTTTCAAATACTCTCAATTTATGTTCGACCATGTTTCACATCCATATAATACTACAAATAAAATTACTGTTTTGTATATTTTAATTTTTAGTTTCTTAGAGAGAAGTAACATGCATTTCCTGAATTAAACCTACTTTTTATTTTATTTCCTCTTTAATATAATTTTCATTTGTTAATGTTACTCCTAAATATTTGAATTTGGAAACTAGTTCAAATAAGTTATCATGTGTTTTCATTAGATATTAAATTTAGAATTTTTTAACTAAACAAAATAGGTTGTTTGTTAATATGATATTGTTTCATGTGATGCATGTTTGTTGTCCGTGTTGATGTTTTTTTTGTTTGTTTGTTTGAATAGGATGAACGAGCTTTATGAGGCAAGGGAAGAGGGGTTACATTTTTCGAGAATATCACACATTTCATGTTTATAAGTAATTACATTTTTAATAGAAAGCATATCTTTTATCAATAATTCATGAGATTTGGTTGCCTGCAGAAGTTAATCCGCTTATCTCCTTGTTAGTAATAGTATTTTATTTATATATCATGTCAGGTTAGAAAAAAAGTTCGCGCCTCAGTCAATGCAATAAATTGTGTGATGATGCTGTCTATTTCCGCCATTAACTCATACCAATCATCCGTATATGGTCTTTTTTCTTCCCTCGCCTCATGAAGCTCGTCCATCCTATCGGCCAATTTTTTGCTTGCAGCCCGAAAAAGAGACTCGGGATTCTGTAACTTTTTAATACCACTTATTTTGAGAAGATTGTCCATAAAAATCATCTCGCACGGTGGACGAAATTCAGGCACTATTTTGCTTAACTCAACGAGCCTCGCAACATCCTCACCTGTATACTCAAAAATCTTGTGCAGCAGTTCAAGTGGCAAGTCAGTTATACAAGTTGTCATTTTTGCAAGATGTTATTTAAATAGAGGTTTCTCAGTATTTATATATAAATTTTCTAGGGGAAAAATGCAAAACTCACAATCAACTCAAAATTTAATAAGATTCTAATTATTAGAAAAAAACACCTTTAAACTGATAATAATTGATAAAATGTAACTTAAAAACAATAGTTATAATATTTCTTTCAGCTCTGGTATTTATATATAAATTTTCTCGGGAAAAAATTTCAAAATTCAAGTGTGTACATGACCCCAAGAATACAATTTAAAATCACTAATATAATCACATTTTCAGAACTTTTTTCCCCTTTCCCTATACTTATCAACATCTAAAACCAACACATAGGCCTACATCTGATGGCAAATTTCCTATAACTATTCTATAATAAAAACTATGCTGTATTAGGAGCCCCACAGATAATTACTCCCCAACTAATCCGAATTCTGGGTTCAGGCGCGTGGAAGTATGTTAGACCCTTTCTTGAGAGTAATCCTCGAAAACTACATGTTACGCATTGCATCTCTTCTTATTATTATATCTTCTTGTTTGTAATTTTGTTATTTTACGTAGCAACAATAGTAGTGTAATTGGTGGTATTACTGGCGCACTTATAGCGTACAAAAGAAGAGGTCATTTGATTAAACAGCCCGATTTGCCCACACTTAAAATTATGCCAAGATGCCCTTTTTCCCAATTTCTTCAAGTGTGTTATGCTCTTAATTCTAAGAATTTTGAATCCTAGTGTAGAAAAGAAGAGTTCATATGCCCCGATTTGCCCACACTTAAAATTATGTCAAGTACCCATATGATTTTATTGTTTATAGTGTGTTATTCTGTCAAAATCCCAAGAATCTTGAATTCTAGTGTAGAAATGAAGAACTCCCCTCAGACAGATTTGCATATGTTTGTGAAAGCTGCATCTGCCAGATTGTTGTCTATAAACTTGTCAAAAATATGCCCCCTCTTGATATTGAATTGAATTGAATTGAATTGAGTTAAAATTTCTGGGTGCGTCGGCACTTAAGGCCATTTCGCACCCTTCTATATATACGGGGAAATGTCCCCTTATCTAAAATTTTGACTTAATTTTAAAAAAGGGGGGTAGATAGCCCCTTGGGAAAAACTAAAAGTGCAAGGTTGTAAAAAGACCAGCACGAGACAAACACAACACATTAAAAAGTCAGAAGAAACTAAAAACCTCCTTACAGACGGTGGAAGAGTCCAGCTCTTCGCAAAAAACTAAAAACATTTGATAAAATACTGCCGTCATCACCCAAGAGGGATGACAAACAGCCCGAAAGGTTAAAAGTCTGCCGGAGGTAAGCAAGATCGACACATTCAACGAGAATGTGTCGGATGCTTAAAATAACATTACAAGTACGACACAACGGAGGGTCCAGCCCTTGCAGTAGGTGACTATGCGTAAGACGGCTGTGTCCTACACGCATGCGAGTTAGAGTGACTTCTTCTCGCCGAGAGGGACGGGACGAGGAACGCCAAGCACCTATGGTGGGCTTAATAGCGTGAAGCTTGTTCCCCGTTTCCGTATCCCACTCGGCCTGCCAAGTTTCAAGAAGGCGACAGCGGAACATGTTCTGCAGGTCGCTAGCTGGCAAAAGGTGGACGAGAACATCGCCGTCCGCATCAGCAGACTTGGCGGCAGCATCAGCTGCTTCGTTCCCCTGAATGCCTACGTGGCTAGGGACCCAACAGAATTGTACATCGGCACGGGCAGATAGGGACACAAGCCGTCTGAATATGCGTTGCGCTACCGGATGCCGGGAATACGGCGAATTCAGGGTCTGCAACACGCTGGTCGAATCACTGCACACAAGGACTTTCTTCAGACCATTGACGTCTGCAAAGTCCAGTGCCTTAAGAATGGCGTACAACTCTGCCGTATAGATGGAACAGGCAGGGTGTAGCAAGTAACTGGAACTTTGAGAGTCTACGACGAAAGCGCAACCAACTGATTCGAATGTCTTGGACCCATCCGTATAAAACACGTTAAAATTGGGGTGCTTCGCACGAAGTTCTAAAAACCGTTGCTGGTATACAACCATTGGTGTGTCTGACTTTGGAAGGGCAGTCAGAGAGAAATCGATAGAAGGTGCAGGAAACTCCCAGGTAGGGAGAGGCGAAATGAGTGGAGAGACGCCAGGAAGATCACTGTCAACACCAAGTGCTGACAGGATCTCGTCTGCACGAACACCAAATGGTCTAGTGACACTAGGGTGGAGCCGATACCTTGCCAGCCTACCCTCGTCTGAGATGGTGTGGAATGAAGGATGTGAAGGCATCGAGCCATGTTAATTTCTTATCGAAAATGAGGCCCAGGAAGCGGACCTCATTCACGAAGCACAGGGGAGACTTCCCCATGTACAGGTCAGGATCTAAATGACATGTACGCTGACGACAAAAGTGAACACACACTGATTTCTCGGATGAGAAGGTGAAACCTGTTTGGGAGGACCACTCAACCAAACGGTTTATCGTCAGTTGGAGTTGACGAGAAGCTGACGCGAGATTCCGTGAGCGACAAAAGATCGTGAGGTCGTCGACATAGAGGAGGCCATGTACTGGGGAAAGAATGTTTGCCATAACACTGTTTACTGCTATGGCAAACAGAGTCACACTAAGTACGCTGCCCTGCGGGACACCGTTCTCTTGTTCGTGAAGATCCGAAAAGTAGTTCCCAACACGTACGCGGAAAAAGCGATCTGATAAAAAATTTTCAATAAAGTACGCCATATGGCCACGCACGCCCCAAGAATGGAGCTGCTTTAGGATGCCAAAGCGCCACGTTGTGTCATATGCCTTTTGGAGGTCAAAGAAAACTGCAACTAAATGTTCCTTGTTGAAGAATGCATCCTGAATATGTGTTTCCAGCTGAACCAGATGGTCCAGTGTGGAACGGTTGGAGCGAAAACCACATTGAAAATTACTTATCAATGAGTTTTCCTCCAAAAACCAGGTGAGACGCTTGTTGATCATGCGTTCCATCAACTTGCACACACAGCTAGTTAAGGCAATAGGCCTATAACTCGAGGCTGCGGTGCGTTGTTTACCTGGTTTCAGGATGGGAACAATAATAGCTTCTTTCCAGGAAGTGGGGAAAGAGTCCTCCAACCAAAGCCTGTTGAATACCGCCAAAAGGAAATATTTGGCTCCAATGGGCAGATGACGAAGCATCTCATAGTGGATCTTGTCCACTCCAGGAGCTGTATTCTTAGAATCTCGAAGCGCCTGATCGAACTCCCGTTCAGTGAATGGAGCGTTGTATGGCTCGGTGTTATGACTTCGAAAAATTAGAGGGCGTCGTTCCTGACGGTCCTTCTCACGGCGGAAACGTGGTTTATAATTTTCAGAGCTAGACGCATCAGAAAACTGCGTGGCCAAGATATTAGCTATGTCTCCGGAATCAGTGTACAACGTCCCATCGTGCTCCAGAGCGCTCAGAGGAGTAGATGCACCCCCCTGGATGCGACGTACTTTGGTCCAAACGGCTTTCGACGGAGCCTGCTTCGTCAGAGAAGACACGTATTTAACCCAGCACGCCTTCTTACTGGCTCGAATGAGCCGACGGGCACGGGCACGCTTAATGCGGAACTGCTCGAGGTTTGCGGCAGTGTGGTTCCTATTGAATCGATCAAGGGCATGATTGCGGTCCTTGATGGCTGCACTGATCTCCGCAGTCCACCAGGGGACTGGGCGTCGCCTCGCAGGTCCACTGGGATGTGGAATGGAGGTGCGTGCAGCCTCATGCACTCTTGACACAAATATATCTAAGGCGTCGATGGCTGGCAAAGTCGACGCTAGATCGAGTTCAAGGTCCACTGCACGCTCGAAGGCACCCCAGTCGGCCCGACTGAGATGCCAGTGAAGGTGCTGTTCACGTGAGTGCTGAAGATGTTCGAAAGTTAGAAGCAGTGGGAAGTGATCACTCCCACAGAGATCAGGGTGAACGCTCCAAGATGTGGTAGGAGCAAGGCTGGGACTGCAGAAGGACAAGTCCAACGCAGAGTGTGTGCCTGAGGAAAGACTGAAATATGTGGGAGTCCCATCATTCAGCAACGTTAAACCTGATGCCTCACGGAATTGATCTATAATTTGACCCCGGGGCTCTGTACGAACGGAGCCCCACAAACGATGGTAGAAATTAAAATCGCCCAAAAGAACTACAGGAGACGGAAGTTGCTCGAATATAGAAAGCAGGTCCTCAAGAGAGAATCGCTCCTCCCTTGTGATGTAGACACTGCAAACGGATATTGGCTGTGGTAGATGTACCCGCACGGCGACAGCTTGGAGGGGGGTGGTGAGAAAGATTGGTGTTGAGTGGATGTTATCTCGAACACCTATTGCAACACCACCGTGGGCACGACGACCCTCAGGAAGCTTGTCGGTGCGGTAAAGCGTGTATCCGTTTAGAATCACTGATTCATTTGGACGAAAATGTGTCTCTTGGAGACATATGATGGCAGGGTCAAATTCAGATATTAAAATTTTCAGTTCCTCGAGATGTGTACGGAGACCGTTAAGGTTCCATTGGAGACAATAAGCCATAGCTGGAGGTATGGTTGTTACCTCTTAAGGCGTACTTTATTTCTAGGCCCTGTCACCTTGATAAATTCTTCATCCGCGGCTTCGTCCTGTATCATGTCCTCGGGTAAGGACACAGAGGGCGAAGGGGATGAAGGGGGAGTGGGGGCGGGTGCCTTCAGCGCCCGTCGGGCAGCTTTCAGCTGCGCTTTAAGTTTCAGGGTGGTCGATGCCGCCCTGACTGGAGAGCTACTGGATTTGAGAAAGTATTCTTTTCTGTGTACCTGCCTGACCTTCTTTTCTGTGGAGCGAGGCGTGGTTGCTGGTTTCCTCGAAGCAGGGCGAGCCTCTACGGGAAGCGTTGTAGTTTGAGTGGACACGTCGTTGGTTTGTGTACCCACACTGCGGCGGGTAAGAGCAGCTGCAGCAACTGCAGCGAATGGCACAGGTAAAGTGGTGCGTATACTTTCCCGGAGACGTTGTTTGGCTTCTCCAGCGGAGATTTTTTCTGTTACGACCAACTCTCTGATTTTCTTCTCTTGTTGGAAAGAGGGGCAGTCACGATGCCAGACTGGGTGCTCGCCTTTGCAATTAATGCATTTGGGACCAGAAGAACAAGGTTCGGTCCCATGATCAGGCAGACTACACTTACCACAAAGGGCGGTAGTGGCCTTGCAGGAAGGCTGAGTGTGCCCAAAGTGCTGGCATTTGAAACATCGCATCGGGTTAGGGATGTACGGCCGGACTTTGAGTCTCAAATATCCAGCCCGTACCCTATCTGGGAGAGTGGTCGTTCCAAAGGTCAGTATAATTGAAGCAGTTGGTAGAAGTTCTCCGGATTTTCGAGTCTTTATTCGCTGCACTGCGGTCACATGTTGGTCTGAGAGTGCTTCAAGGATCTCTTCCTCCTCAGCGTTTAGCAGATCCCAGTGGCGAATCACACCTTTACTACTGTTAAGTTGACGATGTGGTTCAACATTAACAGGGAAGTTGCCCAAAGATCTTAACTTTAACAGGTTGTTGGTCTGGCGATCTGTGCTGGTCTGGATAAGTAGACTCCCGTTTCTTAGCTTTTTTATTTCTGGTACGTCTGAACCAGCGGCGTAGTCTAGCTGTTTCTTGATCAGGAACGGTGACAAGTCCTTTAATGTAGCAGCTCCATGTTTCTTTGTTGTTGCAGATTCATCGGTACTGTCGGTCTTCTGCACAATACTAATCACAAGATAACGTGGCACGTTACTTGTCTTTTCCGATAATTGAAGCGGGCTCGAACGCCAAGCACCTATGGAGGGCCAAACAGCGTGAAGCTTGTTCCCCGTTTCCGTATCCCACTCGGCCTGCCAAGTGTCAAGAAGGCGACAACGGAACACATTCTGCAGGTCGCTAGCTGGCAAAAGGTGGACGAGAACGTCGCCATCTGCATCAGCAGACTTGGCGGCAGCATCAGCTGCTTCGTTCCCCTGGATGCCCACGTGGCTAGGGACCCAACAGAAGTGTACATCCGCACTGGCAGATAAGGACACAAGCCGTCTGAATATGCGTTGCGCTACCGGATGCCGGGAATACGGCGAATCCAGAGACTGCAACACGCTGGTCGAATCGCAGCACACAAGGACTTTCTTCAGCCCATTGACGTCTGCAAAGTCCAGTGCCTTTAGAATGGCGTACAACTCTGCCGTAAAGATGGAACAGGCAGGATGTAGCGAGAAACTGGAACTTTGAGAGTCTAGGACGAAAGCGCAACCAACTGATTCGACTGTCTTGGACCCATCCGTGTAAAACACATTAAAATTGGGGTGCTTCGCACGAAGCTCTAAAAACCGTTGCTGATATACAACCATTGGTGTTTCTGCCTTTGGAAGGGCAGTCAGGGAAAAATCGATAGAAGGTGCAGGAAACTCCCAGGTAGGAAGAGGCGGAATGAGTGGAGAGACGCCAGGAAGATCACTGTCAACACCAAGTGCTGACAGGATCTCGTCTGCGCGAACACCAAATGGTCTAGTGACACTAGGGTGGAGCCGATACCTTGCCAGCCTACCCTCGTCTGAGATGGTGTGGAATGAAGGATGTGAAGGCATCGAGCGAAGATGGAGGAAGTAGTTAAGTACCAGCCGCTGTCTTCGCAAAGACAGCGACGGCTCAGATGCCTCTAATTACAAACTGGCGACTGGACTGGTCCGAAAGGCACCAGTGCACACACGTATACCAGCATGGTGGACGGTGTCTAGGATGCGAAGTCTAGATGGGCGGGCAGAAGAATACACAACACATCCATAATCTAGCTTCGACCTGATGAGTGCACGGTATAGGCGAAGCAATACCGTCCTATCAGCACCCCAAGAAGTATGAGATAAAACGCGTAGAAGGTTGAGAACTCGAAGACAAGAGAACTTTAACTGGCGAAGGTGAGGGAGCCATGTTAATTTCTTATCGAAAATGAGGCCCAGGAAGCGGAACTCATTCACGAAGCACAGGGGAGATTTCCCCATGTACAGGTCAGGATCGAAATGACATGTACGCTGACGACAAAAGTGAACACACACGGATTTCTCGGATGAGAAGGTGAAACCTGTTTGGGAGGACCACTCAACCAAACGGTTTATCGTCAGTTGGAGTTGACGAGAAGCTGACGCGAGATTCCGTGAGCGACAAAAGATCGTGAGGTCGTCTACATACAGTAGACCATGTACAGGGGCAACAATGCTTGCCATAACGCTGTTCACTGCTATGGCAAACAGGGTCACACTTAATACGCTTCCCTGCGGAACACCGTTCTCTTGTTCGTGAAGATCCGAAAAGGAGTTCCCAACACGTACGCGGAAAAAACGATCGGATAAAAAGTTTTTAATAAAGTACGCCATATGGCCACGCACGCCACAAGAATGGAGCTGTTTTATGATGCCAAAACGCCACGTTGTGTCATATGCTTTTTGGAGGTCAAAGAAAACTGCAACTAAATGTTCCTTGTTGAGAAATGCATCCTGAATGTGTGTTTCCAGCTGAACCAGATGGTCCAGTGTGGAACGGTTGGAGCGAAAACCACATTGAAAATTACTTATCAATGAGTTTTCCTCCAAAAACCAGGTGAGACGCTTGTTGATCATGCGTTCCATCAACTTGCACACACAGCTGGTTAAGGCAATAGGCCTGTAACTCGAGGCTGCGGTGCGTTGTTTACCTGGTTTCAGGATGGGAACAATAATAGCTTCTTTCCAGGAAGTGGGGAAAGAGTCCTCCAACCAAAGCCTGTTGAATACCGCCAGAAGGAAATTTCTTGCTCCAATGGGCAGATGACGAAGCATCTCATAGTGGATCTTGTCCACTCCAGGAGCTGTATTCTTTGAATCTCGAAGCGCCTGATCGAACTCCCGTTCAGTGAATCGAGAGTTGTAGGGCTCGTTGTTATGACTTCGAAAAACTAGAGGGCGTCGTTCTTGACGGTCCTTCTCACGGCGGAAACGTGGTTCATAATTTTCAGAGCTAGACGCATCAGAAAACTGCGTGGCCAAGATATTAGCTATGTCTCCAGAATCGGTGTGCAACGTCCCGTCGTGCTCCAGAGCGCTCAGAGGAGTAGATGCACCCCCCTGGATGCGACGTACTTTGGTCCAAACGGCTTTCGACGAAGCCTGCTTCGTCAGGGAAGACACGTATTGGACCCAGCACGCCTTCTTACTGGCTCGAATGAGCCGACGGGCACGGGCACGCTTAATGCGGAACTGCTCTAGGTTTGCGGCAGTGTGGTTTCTATTAAATCGATCGAGAGCATGATTGCGGTCCTTGATGGCTGCACTGATCTCCGCAGTCCACCATGGGACTGGTCGTCGCCTCGCAGGTCCTCAGGGATGTGGAATGGAGGCGCGTGCAGCATCATGCACTCGTGACACAAAGACATCTAAGGCGTCGATTGGTGGTAGAGTCGACGCAAGATCGATTTCAAGGTCCACTGCACGCTCGAAGGCATCCCAGTCGGCCCGACTGAGATGCCAGTGAGGGTGTTGTTCACGTGAGTGCTGAAGATGTTCGAAGGTAAGAATGAGAGGGAAGTGATCACTCCCACAGAGATCAGGGTGAACGCTCCAAGATGTGGTAGGAGCAAGGCTGGGACTGCAGAAGGACAAGTCCAACGCAGAGTGTGTGCCTGAGGAAGGACTGAAATATGTGGGAGTCCCATCATTCAGCAACGTTAAAGCTGATGCCTCACGGAATTGATCTACAATTTGACCCCGGGGCTCTGTACGAACGGAACCCCACAAACGATTGTAGGAATTAAAATCGCCCAAAAGAACTACAGGAGACGGAAGTTGGTCGAAAATAGAAAGGAGGTCGTCAAGAGAGAATCGCTCCTCCCTTGTGATGTAGACACAGCACACAGATATTGGCTGTGGTAGATGGACCCGCACGGCGACAGCTTGGAGGGGGGTGGTGAGAAAGATTGGCGTTGAGTGGATGTTATCTCGAACACCGATTGCAACACCACCGTGTGCACGACGACCCTCAGGAAGCTTGTCGGTGCGGTAAAGTGTGTATCCGTTGAGAATCACTGATTCATTTGGACGAAAATGTAAATGGATAAAAAACAATTATAAAAATGTCCCATGCAGGGATTCGAACCCGGAAACTTCAGTGGTGAGACCTAAAGTCGATCACTAGCACGCTTCAGTACTGAGCCGGTAGAATAAGTATTGATCAACAGAAAAGAAGTGACCTACTGAAAGACTAACCTGCCTCAATTGCGTGTGCAGACATGCATAGAAAAGCAATGACCCGATAGCATGTGTTATGTATTGATCTTGTAAAACACACGGAAACAGATTACAACAGCAGCAGGCCAAAACTCTAAATATAAACTAATTACAGCTGGATGTAAGAAATATCAAACTCTTTTATATAAAATATAAGATTCTTAACAAGTTGTGGTTAATGACAGGACAAGCATTAAAATTATCTGTGAATTCCATGATACACTTCCTGC
The DNA here is from genome assembly GCF_977018435.1 of Lepisma saccharinum. Lineage (NCBI taxonomy): Eukaryota > Metazoa > Arthropoda > Insecta > Zygentoma > Lepismatidae > Lepisma > Lepisma saccharinum. The sequence continues at coordinate 146,644 of NW_028143221.1, forward strand.
CGACACCATATGTAGTGTTATTCTTATAGGTGAAAAATCATATGTTTATGATGTAAGAAATAAGAGTCACAGAGCAATTCTAGAAGAATTTTGCATATTATATTTTCGTAGTATTAGATAAACAAGTTGTACCTGGTCTTAAATTAAAATATTTAGAATGTTACAAGTCAACATATTAATTATCTGAACTTAAAACGGAAGTGGACCGGAAGTAAACCGGAAGTGGACCGGAAGTAACTTAGCACTTATTTTTAACTTAGCACTTCGCTTTAATTATTGAAAAATAAAATTTTAGCAAGTTAGAGGGATTTTCGAAAATTAGCAATTTTGCACTATGAAAATTGGAATTTGAGCTTTGACTTTTTTTTGCGCTTGTATTGTATCACTTTTTGTAACAGTCAAAGTTCGATTTTGAGTATATTACTGTATAGGTGTACACAATAAAAGTAAACCAAAATTTCGGGGGTGGCCCAGAACGCACCGTTTACCCTACTTCCGTAGGAAAATACTTGTTATAAGGGCGCAAAAAATCTTGACGTCGACGTCTACATATTCATATAATATAAATATTCCCATAACTGGCGCTTAAAATAAACTTTGCAAATATAATCATATACCTTCTTCTGAAGAGTAACTATAAAATTCTAGTGATGTATTCGCTGAGCTAGTTATATTTAAATACTGCAAAAGACTTTTGTGCCTAAAGCACATTATTAAATAATATATAATAATATTATATAATAAGTCTGCTTTTAATCTTTAATATTATTCGTGCTATTTTATTATAAATTATTATTATGTCATGCAAGTGAAATTAATATATTAAACCTGTTACTTATATGAATTTTCATTTTTAGTGACCATTATCCATGCGTGAGTCCGCGTTGTCCTCTTGACGATCTTCGTGTTCATCTTAACCTGCCAAGTTCTCTTCGCCTTCACCGTCATCTGGCGCATAGTATTTTTTGAGTCTCTGGACGGCAATAGAGTCCACTAATGTCTTTCCGTGCTTTTTTGAAATTCCACCAGGTATGTATTAGGATTCTCTTCTCGAATAACTGTGGCTGGGCCTTTATAAATACATGAAAAGCACCGTGCGGTTCCAATTTTCTGGGTGCTGTCAAAAATTAATACTTTATCACCTGGTTGAAATTTGATCTGTTTCCTCTTTTGATCATAATATTTCTTTACTTCAACATGTCGCTTCGCTAAGTTATCCGTAGCATTGGTTCTTGCTTTCTCCAATACTCGGAACCGTACATCATTCTCCACATTTTCACAGCTTGGTGTGTGTAATGCAAGTTCCTAGGCAAAGTAGGTTGGAATCCATGTACTAAAAAGAATGGGATATACCTCAAATTCTGATTCCTTGAAGTGTTATAACTAAATACACTTGGCTGTAAATATTGGACCCAATCAGTATGTTTTGAATTAACATAACACTTCATTATACTCTGCAGTACACCGTGGTTCCGTTCAGAAAGACCTATGGAGTTATGTAAGCCGACTGGCGAAAACTTGATTGTTATTCCCAATTTATTGCCGAGTTCCTGGAAAAGCTTAGACTTAAATGCTGATCCGCGATCGGTGTAGATATCCTGTGGGGTTCCGTAGCGTAACACTATTTCCTCATACACAAATTCAGCTGCTGTACTGGCCGTACAATCTGCAACTGGTTTGGCTATTAAATAGCGCGTCCCAAAATCTGTTGCAGCGATTATGTATCGATGACGAAGATTGGATGAAGGAGGATATGGACCTGAAAAGTCCAGGCAAATCCGCTGAAATGGCGTCTGTGCGGGAAAATTGCACAGTTCTCCTGCTGGTAGACCTGGACGGCGTTTATTCTGCTGGCATGTAATACATTCCTTAATTTTCCGTTGTATAAATAACTTCATATTTGGAAAATAAATTCGTGGTAATGCAACGTTGTAACATTTGGTAAATCCAAGATGAGAACCTCCTATGGGTGAAGCGTGGAGTGTCTCAATCACAGAATCCCGTAACATCATTGGAATGCATAATAATTTGTTGGTAGTAGCTCCTAATTTCTGCTGTCGATATAATAATCCATCTTCCAACACATGATGATAGACCTGCCTTTGGATGTATAAAGGTAATGTTCCATCGTCCCTGTCTGGGTCCTCCAAAACTTTAATAATTGGCCAAAAAATGAATCCTGTCTCTCATGTTCCGCGACATCTGTGGTTGCATCAAATAAAGTAAGTGTCCTGGGTTCGGGAATGTCCTCTTCAGTGTTGCCATCCTCTACGTTTTCTCCACATTCTCTGCTGAGGGGATCAGCGATGTTCTCCGTAGTTTTGACATGGATAGGAGTGAATGAAAAATCCTCCAAAAGGTTGCTCCATCGAAGAAGCTTTGAGCTCAAATTACGGGATGTCCTAATGTACGTAATAGCTTTATTGTCCGTATATAAATCAAAATGTCGCCCAACAAGAAAGAATCTAAATGATTTAAAAGCATATAAAATTGCTGTTAACTTTTACTCAATAACATTCAATCTTTTTTCAGTGTCCGTCAATGTTCTACTGCAGTACGCACATGGCAAGTACTCTCCTTCTGCATTGGGCTGCATTAATACGCCACTGACAGCATGAGATGACGCATCGGTGAAAAACTTGGTGTTTTTCGCAGGATCGTAAGGTAACAAAACAGGTGCAGTAATTAGAGCTTCCTTTAATTTCTCAAATGCTGATTGTTGTTCAGGACCCCATGTAAATTTCTTGCCCTTACGAATTAAAGCCTGTAATGGTGATGCAATATTAGAGAAATTCTTGACATATTTCCTCACGTAGCTGCAAAGACCTAAAAACATTTTAACCTTCTTCGTGGTGGTGGGAACCTTATAATTCTTAATGGATGACAGTATTCTATCGCTTATACGATAGCCATATTTGCCCACATTGTGGCTCAAGGCAATTGTCTCAGTATCCAAATGAACATTTAGGTACAGCAAGTTTCAATCCGACAGATCGTAAACATTGAAACATTTTCTCTAAATTCCCCAACATATCCTTAAATGTATCGGCAAAAACAAACATGTCATCGATATAAAAGGCAAAGTTATCGTCATTCATACCCGCTGTAGCGAGCTGAACACATCGGGTCATCGCCGCAAGAGAAGTCACATGTCCCATAGGTGTAAAATTCATCGCAAATTGTCCCCTGGCTGGTATAGTAAAGGCAGTATATTTTTTCGATTTTTCCGCTAATGGAATTTGAAAAAATCCTTGTTTCAAATCAGCACTACAGTAGTAGCTCTTACCGGCCATATTGTGCAATATCTCTGAAATGTTTCCAATTGAAACTGCGTCGAAAACGGATCTGGCATTCAGCAATCGAAAATCTTGCACCATGCGATAAGCTCCTGATTTCTTCTTAACAAGAAAAACTGGTGAATTGTACGGTGATGTTGTAGGACTGATGACCCCTGCTTCTAGCAAATTGTCAATTTGCTGATTAATTTCCTTACGCAGATGAACTGGTATAGGGCAAGCTGGGACGTGAAATTCCGAATCGTCCTTTAACTTTATACGATGCGTATAATTAGTGGCACAACCAATGTCTTGCTCAGACCAAGAAAACACATCTACATACTTCTCTAATAATTGTCTAAGTTGCAACTTCTGATCGGGTTCCAATGCTGGATTAATGTCAAATTTAGTAATATCGTGCACTGGTTTTATCACGGTGCCTGTCTCCTTAGTCACCATAACGTTAGGTCCTTCGTCATCTGCAATATGACGCGAAGCTGGTACTGGATTTTGCCATGCCTCTGCGGTACCTAAGCGTGCCCCTTTCCTAATTTTAATTTTGTAAGAATTTGGATTAGTAATCCAAATTAAAAATGACTCCGGGTTTACAATGGCTCGAGGCACCATTAAGCCTGTGTCCATGTGAAACTGTAAATCTGGTTCCAAATATGTTAAATTCTGATTACGAGAATTTGTCAATTTGACAGGAATGCACAAATGAGATCTAGGTTTAATTCTAATTTGTCTGGAAGTTACAAATTCCGGCACATATAAATCCCTGATCAGAATAGCAACTTTTATGGAAACGTCAAAGGTTTTTCTGTGTTCCGTCCTTAACTGGTTCCGCGGAGGAGTACCAAATCTCCTCAAAGTAAGTCGATTTTGATCAAAATCCAAGTTTGCTTTATGAGCTCTTCAAAAATCATTTCCCAGGATTGTCCCATGTTCAAAATTTGGAATCACCCGAAAAGGTAGGGGAAAATTACGGCCGTTTATTGCAAATGTTAATAGGACAATCTCTTTAATTTCAATTTGTTCTTTTGCTACTCCCCTTATGGCCGTATGAATTTTAAAACGTTTGGCAGTTGTAGGAATACCTCGATCACTGGTGACTGATACTTGGCTTCCGGAATCCACAAGAAACCTCGGACGTTGTCCCCCTAACACTGCGTTAATATAAATTAATTCCTCATAGGGGAAAGTAGAGACTGATATTTGTTTGCCAACGAAATCTGCGCATACGTCTCTTCCATGGGCAGTCACTGTTCGTTTAAAGCCTCCGTGTTCTGAAAACAAGTGGCTGCTGTGTGATTAGGGTAATTACAAATAGAGCAGCGTGGTCTCCCCCGTAGCTCTTCCCTGTTTTCCTGGCCTCGCCCTGCTGAAGACGAGGAACCCCGCGAGTTCTGTCCACGGAAGTTTCCACGTCCTCGCCATTGTTGGGTATTGCCATATCGCCTATTGCGATCTGAGTTGTTACCATTATTATTGCGTCCATTCTTGTACCCCCTATTGTACTGTCGTCTATTATTGTTACCCCGATAGGAGCCTCTATAATTATTACCTGACTGATAGCTATCCCTATAATAAGGTTTTCTAAATTGTTTTGGAGTAGATGAGTCGGTGCCAGGGTTCTGTTTTTGATCCTCCATGCTATCCAATCTCAAAGTGAGACTGGCTAATCTCGCTTCCAGACCAGTTTCCTGAGCCTGGACTTGAGCTTTGGTATTTTGAGGATTATTAGATAATTTTAATTGCTCAACCTCCTTTTGCAAGGCTTTGAATTTTGCCTCAATGTCTGAAATGGGTCGCGATTGCGCAGCCTCAGCAGCAACCAGATTGTTACTCTGCAGAAAAATCTGCTGCTGTTGCGGAAAAGTTGGTGTATTATGCAAAGGAGACAATAAACTATCCCTTTGATCTTCGTACCTCAGTTCTTTCAGCTTGCGCTGCCTCATCAAGAACTGAAGTTTTCAAAGGATTTTAAATCCTTAAGTAACCCATGCACGGACTCATACTCTTTATGGTGGATATCTTTCATGTAATCCACCTGTAATCTTAATATGATCTGTTTGATCTGTTGTTGAACACTCATTTTGGGGTCTGCTTTGAGTAGAAGTAATTGTTTGTCCCGAACATAATTCGTAAATGGCTCAGTTTCCTTCTGTAATCTATATCGAATTTGTTCCTCGATCTGGAATTGATCCAAGGACCCTGTAAATTCATCCTTTTTCTTTTTTCCGTATCTCCTCGTAAGAAACTTCTTGATTTTCTGTACCATCTTTCCAAGTCTGGTACCATCGTAACGCTGGTCCGGCCAGAAGGGCTGGGAATAATTCCTGCTTACGAGTACTGTTCCATCCATTTAGTATGGCAAGGCTATCTATCCACTTTATCTAAAAATTTTTATACATCTTCCCCGGCTATCCCCTGAAATGGGATACCCTCTAAAATAGGTGGGGGAACAAACTGCGACTGAGCCATCGTTGCGAATTGTGTTTGGTCTAAATCTCTAATATCTTGATCTTGTTGCTCTAATTTCTGTTCACATTTCTGTTTTTCTAATAATTGTCGCTGAAGGCGTCTAGTTAAAATTGATTTGATTTGATTTTAAAATTTTTGGGTGCGTCAGCACTAAGGCTATTTTGCACCCGTCACACTATACGGGGTCCAGCCCCTTACCGTTACTCGTTACAACTCTAACGTTGCTTAATTAAAATCATAAAAGATTAAAATGTTCTGACTGTTGTTAAAAGCCGAGGCTGCAAAGAACACTCAGCACAAATAAGGACAAAACACAGGACAACACAAACAAAATTATACTGGCCATGGGGCCAGTCGCCAGAGCCTCGTTAGTCTTTAGTCCAGGGTGCACTACGTGGAAGTGAGGTTGACTTTTGGGCGCCTACGTGGAAGGTACCCCTTACACCCCAGGATTGTCTTGAGAATACCTTTTCTACTGTAAGAAGAAAAGGTGGAAACAATGACAATCCTGATTGTTTGCAGTCTAGTTAAAATTGGGCTACGTTTAAATTTGGGGGTGGAACTTGCAGCTGGACCGCTGACATCTAAATTAAAACTTGTAGTTCCTCGTGCTATATCTAATAATTGATCTAATGTTTCGTCGAGTTCATCAGCAAGGTGAAAGCTCGACATCTATCATGGCACAAGTAAATTCTTCTCCCCCCATTAATTTTAAAACCTTTAAGCCCTATGTATTTTAAAAAAATAAAATATGGCAAGGACATACTAAAGAAACTAAATAAATGAGCAAAATTTTGGAGTGGAATTTGACGATGTGTCAATATTTGGGGTGGGGTTGAATTCAAATTGGTCAAAAATTAACTGCAACTCTTTTCATTTTCTGAAAAAATGAAAAGGCCCGCATCTCTACCACGTGTCATTCTAAAGAATGATGGGATCTGAACCAGTTGTTTCTGCAATTAATTGCTGGGGTGATGTAGACTACTCATCATTCATCCTCTTGATGAGACCACTCGTCATTAGCATGACGAGTTATCGCTTGGCATGCGAAAGGTACAAATTACACAAAGGAATTAAACTACTGAAACGACAATGGTCACTCGTTGGGTTTTGCGAACCGTTGAACCTGTATCATGGCTGGGTGTAGGATAATTTCCTGTCTATCTGAATGAAAATAATCGAAGTCCTCTGTAAGCTTCTCTCTTATGCTGACCAAAGCGTGCTTCCACTACCGACCTCCTGCCTTGCTGAACCCCTCTCTCAACCAACTCAATTCCAAAAGTCCTTCAACTCCCAGCTTGTCTCACCTCTATATTCCCTGGCCATCGAGCTCTTCTTCAATGCCGAATCGTGTGTTTAATATAATTGCTAACATGCAAACCGCTGACACCATAACCAGAAGTATTACCTGTTTCCTGAATGCTCAGGAGGTTTGCATGGCACAACACAATGCATTGTAAACATGCCTAAGAGGCTTGAGACAGCTGAAAAACAAGTGAATGCCCTGGTCAACATGAAGCGTTCAGAGAGACTTAATAAAATAAACATACAATCTTAGTGATTGTTACGATTTCTTAAAAGAAATACAAGGGATGGATAAAAAGTACTGGCAACCCTGCCGCCACGCGCCAGTCATACGACGGATAGCCACGAGGTGGCAGTGCCAGAGAAGGGATTGTTAGGTGAGTAAGTGAGGTGAGTGGGAACGCTGTGGAGTGAGTCAGTCAAAGAGAGCAGTGGCGTCAAAGTGGTATCGCGAGTGGAAGCACTCTAAACACAATGTTCACAAAACAAGAGCAGCGTTCGTGGATCAAAATTGAAGTGGCACGTGGTCGTAGTGCACGAGAATGTTTTCAGGGACTGGTGGAAGCCTGTGGTGATGCTGCGTTGCCATACCGCACCGTGGCTCGATGGGTTAAGTTAAAGTGTTTCGTGAAGGTAGGGAGAACGTGGAAGACCGGCAACGTAGCGGACGGCCTCCAGTGGACAACATGACAATTCAGCTCCTTGCATCCTTGCTGGACGTGGATCGACGGTGGACAGCGCGTGAGTTATCGACAGAGGTTGGGGTGTGCCATAAAACTGTGCTTCACATTTTGCACGACATCCTGAAGTTTCGCAAAATTGCAGCACGTTGAGTTCCCCATGCCATTACCGAGGTGCAGAAATGGCACCGATATGAACTCGCTCAAGAGATGCTGCACTGCCACCAGAGGGAGGGTGACAATTTCTTAGGCAGGATCGTCACCATCGATGAAACCTGGGTTCGATCATATGAACCTCGTTTGAAGCGCCTATTCAACCAATGGAAGCATCCCGGTTCCCCTCGGCCAAAGACTGTGCGCCCTAGTCAAGGAGGACTGAAGGTAATGTTGATAGTGGAGTATGATCACCAAGGGGTTATCCTGTACCATGCTGTACCACAAGGCCAGACTGTGAATGCGGCATATTACTGCAGGTTCTTGCAACACCATCTGCGTCCCGCAATTCGGAGAAAGCGTCCTCATCTTTTGGCACAGACTTCAATCATTTTGCAGGACAATGCACGCTGTCACACAGCAAACGCAGTGACGAACCTTTTACGTGCCTGGCAATGGGAGATTCTGGAACATCCACCATATTCGCCTGACATGAGTCCGTGCGATTATGACCTGTTTTCCAAAATGAAGCAACCACTTCGGGGACAACGATACAACAGCAGACACGCCATTCTCACAGCCTTAGGGCGGTCCCTCAGAGACATTGGCAGAGAACAACGTGCTGACGGAGTACGGCGCCTTCGGTACGTCTGGCAGAAGGTTGTTGATATGCGGGGTGAACACATTGAAGGAATGTAGAAAGTATTTTCCCTTCTAATACAGCCATTTCTGATTGATAAAACTTGTGCAATTACTTTTTATCCATCCCTTGTAGATGTGTTGATAGTGATTTTGAGTTATTTTACAGTGCAGTACAGCAATGTGCAGTGCTACGAATATAATTATTTCTCAAATGTGTGAATTCTGTTTAATTTCTGAAATGTATAGAGACTGGTTTTAAGTTATCAGTACTGCAGTACAGTGCTACGTATATAATTGATGAATATGAATTGAAAATTTTGGGTGCATCAGCACTAAGGCTATTTTGCCCCCGTCAGATTATACGGGGTCCAGCCGCTTATCGTTACACATAACAACTCTAACGTTGCACATCTAAAATCATGAAATATTAAAATCTTCTGACTGTCGTTAAAAGCTGAGGCTGTAAAGGAGCACTCAGCACGAATAAGGACAAAACACAGGACAACACAAACAAAATTATACTGGCCAAGGCGCCAGTAGCCAGAGCCTCGTTTAGTCTGCAGTCCAAGGTGTACTAGGTGGAAGTGAGGTTGACTATTGAGTGCACTACGTGGAAGGAGGACCCCTTACACCCCATGTAGCGATTCCTGAATCTCCATGGTGTGGATGTTACCTAGTCAACGAGACTTTCAAGGAGATACAAGAAAGGAAAAGAAGAGCGGACGAGAGAACAGGATTTCCATGTTACGGGTATATGTGCGAACTACGTCGCAAGAAGCAAGTGGACAAGATTGGCGAAGCTTTGAAGGAGAGAGTGAAAGAGTGGCTTTCTTTGTTGGCAGACAAAAATTACTTGTTTTGAATTTTGAATTTAAAATTTTGGGTGCGTCAGCACTTAGGCTATTTTGCACCCTTCACATTATACGGGGACCAGCCCCTTATCATTACAAATAACAACTCTAACGTTGTATAACTAAAAATCTGACTTCTGTTAAAAGCTTACGCTGAAAACGGGCACTCAGCACACACAAGGACAAAGAAGAGAACACAAAAAATTATACTGGCCATAGGGTCAGTCGCCAGAGCCTCGTTGGTTTTTCGTGTCCAGGAAGTACTACGTGAAACTGAGGTTCGCTTTTGGGCGCCTACGTGAAAGGCACTCCTTACACCCGAGAAGGACATCCTTGTCTCCCTGTGGTCCCTCCCGAAGGTTTCCGTGTTCGCAAACGGCTGTTCCCCGACGATCCTGAGGATATTGTGGCTGAACCTTTATCGCCCATACCAAGGACACAGTCACCTACAGTATCCGATTGTATTGGAAAATTATCCCCAGCTGAACCAGTTTCGGATTGTAGTAGTGACGTACCTGGTCCTGAAAGTTTACCGGAATCATCGATACGTCCAGGTGGGAGTACGGAAGAGAAATGGTATGAGGGTAGTTGTATTAGCGAAGCAGAATTTCGACGTAGTTGGGAGGAAAAAATGCCGCCCATCATGTATACGAGAAACTAAAACGCTGTAGAGGAAAACGTATCGATGATGACGGTAAACGTTCAAGGATTTGATTTTGATTTGAATTTAAAATTTTGGGAGCGTCAGCACTTAGGCAATTTTGCTCCCGTCACATTATACGGGGGCCAGCCCCTTATCATTACAAATAACAACTCTAGCGTTGCACAACTAAAAATTTTAAAATGTTCTGACTTCTGTTAAAAGCTGAGGCCGTAAACGGGCACTCAGCACACACAAGGTCAACAAACAGGACAACATACACAAAATTATACTGGCCATAGTGCCAGTCGCCAGAGCCTCGTTAGTCTTTAGTCCAGGGTGCACTACGTGGAAGTGAGGTTGACTTTTGGGCGCCTACGTGGAAGGTCACCCCTTACACCCCAAACGTTCAAGGAGGAGGAAACAGAATATTCTGAAGAATGTTGTGTCTAACCCCTTATATGGCTATACGGAGTACTCTCCATGTAAAGCAACGTGTCTGGCATACCCTGCTACGATTTCTGGTCTAGGGAAAGTGAAGTCGTCGGTCAAACCAAAATTGTCTGGTGGGAAGAATTGTGAGTTGCTGATTATAGATGCACCTGTAAGATTCCGAGAATCTCTTCTGGTCACATATTACAGCAGGAATGTATCGCGTGAAAGATCTTTGGAATTGGACAATGATGGATTTGCGATCAGTATGTTCTATTCCCGACATCGTACGCACGGATCTTACAGAAAGAGCTCCCGTGTACAGCCACTTACCGTACTGTGTGTGGTCGGAGAAGGTAGCAGATGATATAGCTACACACGGGTACCAGGCAGGGCCGTTCATCGTAGTTACGGGGGTTACCTCAACTAACTGTATATGCCAGGAAACAGAGACGGAGTTAAATTCCGAGCATATAAATGTAGATTATCTGCATGTTCCTCCTCAATGTGTTGCCACAAAATATCTGATGCGAGCCGGCGAGAACTTGAGACATTCTGTTGCAGGCATCGAGATGGTTCGCTATGAGCATTTGGAGGAGTTAGTTAGTGAGAAATCCCACGTGTCTACCGAGTAGGGTGCCACAAGTCCTACATGATAGTTGATTACTGTGACGTTTCAACGTTAATGCAGATGTTTCGAAAAAGTTACCGAGACTCTGTATTAACGTTGAACGAGATTTTCAAATGGTTCCACACCGGTATAATGTTAAACGACTCGATAGGCACGGTAATGGGTGTGAACGGCCATGTTTTGGATCCTGCGGAATTACTGGAGTACGGTAACGATCCGACAATAAGTGGACTAAAAAGAATATTCATTTTCCTTTCCAGCATATACAAAGTGGAGGAACAGTTTTCCGGAAGTAGAACCCCACCGACACGGCGGTACCCAGATATCATAGAAGAGACGGACACCTCAGAAATTGACGAAGAGTGAAAGGTGAGAAAGCATATTGGTTTTTTCTGTATTCCAGAGTAGGGTATAATTTCAGAAAATGAGGGTAAAATGAAAAGATCGATATTTAAAAATAGTAATAAACGTGTACATATATATTTAAAATGAGCTATGAATACAAAGTTAGAAGCGATAGAATATAAAAAACAGAAAACTCACCGGAGATTCGGTACTTATACCTGTTGAGCTTCTTCTTCTTCTTCTCCGGAAAGTATCTCCACTATCTCCGGTTGGGGGTTATTTCCACCCGAAGATAGTGAAGTAGTAGACTTACCAGCATTCGGTATCAGGGGGAGGACAGGCGTGCGAAAAGTAGAGCAGAACTCGGAGGGGGAATTTGTGGAAGAGATGCAGGTTCGAGAGGCACGGGTTCTGTAGCAAGAGTGTGAGTAGTAGAGGTAGAAGGTTTGGAACGGTCGAAAGGTGACGGAGACGTAGGTATTCGGGACAGAGGGGGTGGGGGGTTTACTGTTGTGGAAGATGAAGAAGTTTGTTTTCGTCTTAAACTCTTCCCTGATACTAGATGCTGGTAACGTCTTACATGTCTTTTTCGGAGAGTATCGAACCTGTAAATAGATAGAAATATTTTGTGAGAAAATGCATATAAATATATAGAACGAATTAGTAATGATTAAAATGTTTAAATTTAGAAGAACGTTTGTAAGTATAGGAAAGTATGTTTCTATGTGTGAATCGGGAATTATCAGATACTTTAATCGAAAAATTGTAAATATGCGTGTATAAGAAATTATAATTTGAGAATTCCAGAAAAAATGTATTCCAATATAATAGACGTGTCAAAATATTGTATTATAAAATATGGTATTTACCCTGTTTGGTGGGTACGGCACTCGTCCAGAATCTCGTTCTGCATGAGTACCGAATCTCCGGTCCAGCTCCTCTTCCATCTTGTCCAACTGTCCCCTCATGGCGTCTATTTTTTGCTTGAAGAAATTTCTGTTTTGCTGATTTATCCTGTCATATTTCGCCGATATATTCCTTATCTTTCTGAGAAACGTCTCTTCCGTACCCGTCATCACACCGAATATCTGCATTAATATGAACTGTGTGGTACGTCTCTTCCTCGTTTTCTTCATCTCGATGTTTCAAGCATTCCTGAGGAAGATATGCTGTCGAGTAATTCTCGTTAAAAATATCTGTCTGATAACGTAGAGGACCCGGTGTTGACTGGGAGAGATCAATATACAAATAACTGAAAGGTTCTTTTGTTGCATCTATATATACTTTTTCGAGTTCCTTCATACGATGTGGGTGGAGTTGCCGTGCAAAAACAGTAAATTGGTTCATATCACGTGGAAAATGCTCATAAGAGCTTTTGCTTACACAATAATATAATGTAATATATGCTTAAATACTTGTTGCTGTTATGTTAATATGTTACCTGGAATATGCTCAATATTTTAATTGGACACCAGCCTCAACTTGCATATCTAGTACTAAGACAATGCATTGTGCAGAAATCTTCTAGAATTGCTCTGTGACTCTCTCATTTCTTACATCATAAACATATGATTTTTCCCCTATAAGAATAACACTACATATAGTGTCATCAGGGAGTGTATCATGGAATTCACAGATAATTTTAATGTTTGTCCTGTCATTAACCACAACTTGTTTTCTTTTTGAAGTGTTGATGACAAACATGGGACTCTGTGCTTTGAATTCATCTGTTGTGTAATACATGTCAGTATTGCCAGTAGTGACCTTTTTGTATGCTGTAAATGCCTCATATAATTTAAGGAAATCATCCTTGGACATGTCTAAATTATAATTTTCTCTAGGGAACACCCCATTTCTGCCATTTTTAAGATATATGTTCTTGATGTTGCAGTTATCAAATTTACTTGAATTTTTTTCCTGATTATTGTGTCTTCCAGTCTGAAACAGTACCACCACAAAATCTGGCATGTCATATTGTATACTGGAGAATGAATTTGTAGCATCAAACTCATAATAGGTACCAGTGGCAGGCTTCTGTACACATTGATATGTATAAAATTGTAAAGGAACCTGTGGATTTTTTATTATATCTGCTTTGTATTTAAGAGCATAACTGGCTTCATATTCAGGGATTCTTAGCTCCATAGTCTGAATAAGGCACTTGCCTTCATCAGGTAGGGTATTAGGCAGAGCTTCCCCTGTAGAGTTTAATGTACTGTACCTCATCAAAGCATTATTATCATTGGCAGCTCTTCTAAATGTGATTCTTAAACCACCCTTCCACATAATGTATTTGTAATCTGAGAAGAATCCTGGCAATAGGCGCATGGGGAACAGCACTGTGTGGCTCTTGGATAATATTTTATCACCAGCCTCAAATCCACCTATTTTGTAGTGAGAAGCCTCGGTCTTGGATAATTTTAGTGTGGCCAAAGCTGTGGAGGTAATGCCGGGGTAATCCACTCTGTTTATAACAACACCATGTTTTCTGATCTCAATTTCAGAGAACAGATGTGGCACAAAATTGTCTACCAATCTTATATTTGAATTTGCCGGATTATCTGTACCATCGAGCTTTACAACATCAAATTTGATGTATAGATCTGCTCTGTGGGGGTGTATAAAGCCATCCCCTACATCAAGATCAACCTCAATCTCTGTGTTGGGTTGATTTAAATTTGCAAATGTCCTCCTGTTTGGAGGGAATGATTGTAGCTCATAACTCTCAATATTTTCCATTTTTTGTATGTATTTTTATTTAAATATTAATCTCTATGATTGCAGTTGTTGTGGCTCCAGCAAAATCAACTAATTCTTCTTTTTCATTAGTGACCATCAATTCAATGTTATCTATTCTATTATGGCACACAGGAAAATATAATGTTGGGGATGGAGTGTAGATGATGGGCTCCATAAATTCAGAATTAAATTTAAATGTTGCAATGATGCCAGTTTGTTTGTGAGTGCCTATGTCATTTGATTTGGTGATCATACCCTCAGCCACATTACAGTGAATATTCAGAGTCTCTATGGCTAAGATTTTAGGTATATTAATAGCAGTGTGTTTGATGGCTGGTTCAAGTTTTGAGTTGTTCTCAAATCCTAACAGCTCTCCTATAGTACCCAGATCCACTGTTTCTGTAGCAGATACAATCTCTACTCTGTGAGTGACAGAATTTTGAGTTAATACTATACCTCTGGGTAATTGAGCATTTAGAGTGGACAGATTATACTGCCCTGGAGTGATGACAATTTTTTGATCACTAACTGCAATTTTGTTGTTGTGGTGTGTAATATTAGGGATCAAGTACATGCCATAAAATGCTCTGAGAGCTATTGTTTTGGGATATATTATATCATCATGTAATCTAAGTTTCAATATTGAATTTTGGCTGGTGAGATGGAATACCCCCATGATGTTTTAAATACCACAAGGCTTTTTGAAAATCTTCAATTGATGGTTTATTTATTTGAGACAGATATCTAAGAACAGATAAACACAGATGTCCACAATTAACATCTTTGAAATTTTGAACACGGGCATTATTGTAATAAAGATTAGCTGATTTTAAGTATTTTATTAAATTTTCAAGTGGAACACCTCCAAATGAATCAAACACAAATGCCTCATTGTTTAAATATTTAAGATAACAAATCCAGTGAGTGCCCTGCTTTTTGTACTTATCCAAATTAACAATGCCACACTCTTTGTTGAGTGGTTGTTCTGGTAAAGAATCAGACATGTACACACCTCTAAAATTTTTGATGCCCAGTGGCTTGATTAAAGCTTCAATATCTTGGTTTGTAAGCGGCTCTTGTTTTTTTTAAACTTATTCATGGCTCTCTTAACACCTTTGCCTTGTTTCTCCATGGCCAGGTTATGGCGCTTCGATTCATCTAATTCTGCCCTATTCTTCTTGGCATCTATTACTGTTTTTGCTATGGCAGCAGATCCCCCAGCCAAGCTCCCAACAGCCCCAAGTGCTGCTAAGATGGCCGGGATAGTAAATATGAAACCCCCTGTATGCAATTTTTTTCTAGATTGTTGTAATTTTTTTAATTGGGGGGTACTAAGTAACAATTTCATACCATGGCCCTTGGCAAGACAATTTTTTTTTTCTTGCGCTGCTTTTTGGTTAAAAGGCTATCAATAGTTTTAAGAGATTTAAGACCTGCATAAGGTATTTGATACATAACACCCTTGGCCTTCATTCTAGGTTTATTATATATATATATTCACAGCCCCCACCCCAGTTTTTGTTTGGTGTTCATAGCTATGGTGGTTCCCAATGCTGCTATTCTCTCACTCAAAGAAGCATCTTTGCTTACAAATCTACCAAATGCAGCCTCTTCTAATTTCTTGTCTGCAACATGTCTCTTGTCAAGATAAGAATGTGTGTTGTATGCTATGTCATGGTCTCTACAAGCAGCATCTAGGGGATTAACACCAGGGTCCCCTCTGTTTAATCTATGGTCCAATTTTGTACCGGGACCACAGTACTGATAGCCTGGAATATGTAGTTCAAATGGCAGCTTGTTTATAATGTCATTAACCAACCCCCGACCCTCAGAAATATTCCAAAATTTAGGTGGTAGAGTATTAATAATTTTTATAAGATATCCAATCCCCTTTGTGTCATTCACTATAAAATTAGACAATTTTGTGCTTATCATGTCCATAATTCCAATCTTTTCATTGTAAAAATTGTGGTTGCCAGCATTTTCCTCCCCAGCTATCACCAGCAACCTATCTACAAGTTTCCTGACATCATCAACCCACACAAATTCTTTAGGCAGGGTGTTGTATTGTTTGATTCCACTACCTGTTTTGATTTGTGACCATATGGGCTTGATTAAATTGTTGTATTTTGCTCCACTGCTAGACTTGACTCTTTTTTGTGTGGGATCACTGTTCTGGTATAGAGCATCTGATTTTATTAATATTTCTTTGTAATGCTCATAATCTTGATCTGTATAGCTGCCAGGTCTTTTCCTAGTCATCAGTTCCCACAATCCAGGTGTGCCGGGATATTTAACAAAACCACCTTTTTATCCAAGATGAGATTCTGAATATACAATCCGATCATCTCCCATAAATGTTACTCTGAAATTGCCAATTCTATGTATGATGCTACAATCACGCTCTGTGTCAGCATATAAGCCAAAAACCTCATCTTTGTTGTCTTTAGGTGTGCTTAAATATTTTTGAGCAAGAAGACCCAATTCAATAGGATCCTGAGTAGCTTCAATTCTTCGAGGAGCAACAGGACTAGGTGTATGAATACTAGAAAGTGGGGTGATTGGATAATCTAATATGTTCCTTGCAGCTACAGGTACAAGCTCTGTGATCAAATTTTGATTTTGCTCTGTAACAGTTTTGATATTTTTACCTAATTCACTAATAGCATCAATAACAGGCTGTTCTGTTTGCTTGTGTTGTTCATAGATTCCTCGGTTCTCTGATTTCCATCCCTTAAATCTTTTTACAAGATAATCTCTTAACTTAAGATCATCAATGATTGGCCTTTTCATGGTTATTTATATACGTTTCAATGTCTAGAAAATTGTTGATTTTATTTCTGTATTTCCCACTATTGGGTTTTCTTGTCATATCAATTGTGACAAACCCATAACTGTCCTGGTTCCAGCACCTACTGCAAAACTTGGAAAAATCATTGTAGCTCAAGTCCCCACCTACATATCCATCGTGTATGTGTTTGAGGTTCGTATGATCTTGATGAAACACACATATAAAATTGCTGTTGTCTCGGATCAGCTGCTTCGGTATTTTAGAAAAAGTCTGTGCCAGGTAGAAGCAATCTATGTTTTTGTGTCGGCCTGTGTAAAGAAATTTCTAACCTTGTTTTGATTATCCAGTATAATGTCATCAAACACAACAACAGAGTTATCAAAACAGTCATGGAGTGGCTTAACATCTGGTTCAAAAGTGGCTATATCCAGTCCATCATATAGCTTCATCAGCTGCTGATATTTTAATTGTTCCAAGCTCTTAGAGAAAACATACAAGTTGAATTTGAAATTAAAATTTTGGGAGCGTCAGCACTTAGGCTATTTTGCTCCCTTCACATTATACGGGGACCAGCCCCTTATCATTACAAATAACAACTCTAACGTTGTGTAACTAAAAATATTAAAATGTTCTGACTTCTGTTAAAAGCTGAGGCTGTAAAGGGGCACTCAGCACACATAAGGACAAAAGAACAGGACAATACAAACAAAATTATACTGGCCATTGGGCCAGTCGCCAGAGCCTCGTTAGTCTTCAGTCCAGGGTGTACTGACGTGGAAGTGAGGTTGACATTTGGGTGTACTACGTGGAAGGTCACCCCTTACACCCCAGAAAACATACAAGTGCCTGTTTTTCCAGTCTAACCAGTTGGGTGCCAAAAAAAAATTATCAATCATTAGTGTAGTTTTACCACAAGCCGATGGCCCAACAATAAGACATCTAATATTATCAGGCAGCAACTTGCCATTTCTCTTAATCTGCTGTTCAGGTTCTGGCAGCCTCTTTATAACATCCCAGGTGTTCATAGTATCACTTTGCCTGCATCGATCCAGCTGTGTTCTGGGAGTCCTAGCCATTTGACAAGTATCTTGTTGCCTTTTCTGCGGATGATTTTCTCTATGAGATATGTGTCAGGCTGCTTAGTTTTGCTGAGTTCTTCTTCATAAAACCTGCCTTTGAGAATTTCTCCTCGGTGATCTTTTATTATATATGTGTTAAGGGTCTCAGGTTTAACTTGAACCACTATAAATAATTCAGTGCTCCAGTTTCTTGTAAAGCCTCTTTTGAATAAGTGCTTATATTTGCTGATTCTTACTTGATCACCCACCTTGTATTTGGCTTTTCTTGTTGTTGGCTGGTATCTAGGATAATAAACAGTACTGATCAATTTTTGCTCATCAGATGAAGTTACCTGAGAGGATTTCATGTTGATTGTGGAATGGACCGAGTTGTTATATGTATGTAGAAGTTCTGGAAGAATAATAATCCATTTATAATTACCTTGCAGGGTAAATTGTTTATACATATGATTTTTTAGGGTTTTGTTGAATCTTTCTACAATTGAGGCCTTGAGATCACTGTAACTCGAATAATGTTGTATTGACTGGCTTTTAATAAATTGTTGGAACACAGAATTATAAAATTCTTTGCCATTATCTGTTTGCAAATAGCGCGGTGATCTTCCACTCTTATTGATGATTGTCCTGAAGGCTTCTGTAACACATGCTCCAGTCTTGGATTTGAGTGGCACAGCCCAGGCAAATTTTGAAAATGTATCTATGACAGTGAGTAGATACTTGTAGCCCTTGTTGATTTTGTCTAAGTTTTTCAGCTGTCCACTTGCCATTTCCACCAAGTCACACTGCCATAAATCATCTATGCCTTTTGTGACTACTGGCAGTCTCTTATAATTATGTCTGGCTTGTCTGTGTAATTCATCAGCTGATACTACAGGATTTTCTAAATACAATTTGTCTCCTATTTGTATATTAAATTCCAGAGAGCCATCATCTTCAGCATAAGATGTTTCTAATGTATTGGGGTCTGTAAAATCCTCTAACTCTACACTGGTGATTTTTGGTTTGTTGTCAGCATTTGTTATTGATAAGGTAGGGTAGTGGTGTGCCTGTGGTTGTAGCCAATATTTGATCTTGATTGGTCTCAGTGTGCCCCCAACAAAAAACTGGTAATAAAATTGTGCAGGGGACAGCATATATATTTTGCCACCTGGTGTAAATGGTGAATCATATTCTTTGTTGGGGATACTGTACAATTCAAGAATTACTGTATGTTTAGAATTCTCGATTATGCCAGTAATTTCTTTTTCTGCTGTAAGCAATCTACTTGTTACAGATTCAAGGTGATCATTGATAGTCCTAACAACATCATCATGGCCTGGCTTGATCTTTATGTCCACAACAAGTTTCTTGTATTGTTGCACAATTTCTTGTAGCTGGGTAGCAAAAACAGACAGAGCATTTGCTTGATTGGATTCCATGGTCCCTAGCTGTTGCTTGATATTAGCTACAATTTGCTGTAAATTTTCAACAACTGCCAATTTTGAATTTTGAGCTGTAAGATCATGGACTTGTCTTTTGATATCCTCAAACAGGGCATGCAGTTCATTAATATGTTGATCAGTTGGTAGAGTGACCACTGTCTGAGTAAGTTGTTTGATCTGTTTGGATATTCTTGAAATCTTCTGATTTCAATATGCGATTCACAGCTCTCTTTATATTTTTAAGTTCCTTTGATGTAGGCAGATTTGATACAGTATTTTGCAAAAATTCAAGTGCCAATTTCACATTATTTAATTCAGAAGCATCAGCCACACTTTGCATAGCATTTTGGAGCAGGGCTATATCTGCCTGAGTGGGTGTTGATTGTTGTAAAATTTCAAGCTTTGTTTGGATATCATCGATCAAGTGATGAAAATGAGATAGCTCAGATTCAGTGTTGAGGTTTTCAAGTTTTGTGATCTGTTGCTGGACACTGACAAGTGTGTCTACAATGCCAGGCAAGCGGGATTCTAGAGATTCTTGTACATTTGTCAAATCACTTTGTACTGCTGCTATTGTACCCTCAAGATGGCTTATGGTACTTTGAATTTTTCCAAAATCTTCATGTTTCAAGTTGCAGCTTAATGTTGACAACACTCCGAGTTATTGCACTCAAA
This sequence comes from Lepisma saccharinum, assembly GCF_977018435.1. Lineage (NCBI taxonomy): Eukaryota > Metazoa > Arthropoda > Insecta > Zygentoma > Lepismatidae > Lepisma > Lepisma saccharinum. Next base: position 166,787 of record NW_028143221.1, read on the forward strand.
GCATCAGAAGATGGCAAGTTGTTCATAAAATTTTCAAGTGTCTCAATTTTTTCTTTAACCTTGGCTATGGCATTGTTCAGAGGGTCCAGATTAGGTATGTGTAATGATTGAATCTGTTCCTTTAGAGTGGAAATCACTAGATCAAAATCTTCGTGATTTTGGCTTTTGACAATTGTTTGGAGCTGTGTCTGGACATTATTTATCTGCTCTTCCAATTGTTGTTTCAATTGCTCAGAATTGGTGGCCTGGGTCTTAAATTTGGCTTGAAGAGCTGCTACAGCCTCTCTAAACTTTGAAAATTATCTAATGTGGCCAAGTCAGTATATTTCTGAAGCAGCAATTTGAGTTCTGAATCAATTTTAAGAAGAGGGTCCATGCATTGTGATTGTAAATTTGAATTTCTAGTTGAAGACTGGCATTGAGTGTGGTTTGTAAAGCTTGTAAATCACTTCTTAATTTCTTGACTGACATCAAGCATCAGAATCTCATCACTGTGATCTTCATGTCTTGTATGGCCAAATATATCATTAGGCATTTTTGTTTTAGTGGTTATTTATTATTGAATATCTAATTCTTAATTCTATAAAAAAAGGTATAAGCTTGTCATAGCATCCCGGGACCTCAATATATAAGCAGTCACCAGCAGAAACAGTACATACAGTGCCAGAAACCATGTTTGAGTGCTTAATTCTATAAATATTTCTCCCTATTGAAATCTTGACATTACCCTCGGGAGTTGTAATAAATTGTAATTGACCACCTACAGGTAATTGGTAATGATTTAAATTATTGTTAAATATGTACAATGTTTTACCTGTTTCATCATCAATATCTGTAAGTATGCTGTTCAGATGAATAATTAACAAAGCACTTAGTTTAGATATTATATCAGAAGAGGGTGCTGGTGTTGGCAGGTCCATATTGCCTGTTTTTTGAACCCAAATAAGTTCATAGGCATGTTTATTTATTTCAAATCATGCTTTGTAATTGGGCATTGTTTGCCACTTTTCAAATCACAATGACCCCATGGTAAAGTATGTATGCCACATGATAAAATACATCTCTTATCATCATGAGGGTCCAGAGCCATTTTTCTTATAATATTTGTAGTCAACAAGTGATCCACTCTCTGAATTCTGGATTCTGATGTTCTGATTGTGCTACATGATTTGAGGCAATTTTTGTAATCTTCAAATTGGAGCTCTTTGTCTACAATTACTCTGCCAATGCCCTTGGCCTTTTTGGCAACAACACCACTACATGTTTCAAAGCAGTACATCTTGGCCCTTAACCCAGCAAATGCCACAATAACATCACCAAGTGTCTCATCTTTTTGTTGTGGGGTTGAATATTCAGATGGCCTGGCAATTCACTGGTATCAAAATATTTAATTAATTCAGGATGTGATATATCTTTATAAACATCTTCTGTTTGAATATCAAGAATAAAACTATCTGTGTCCACGTACATCAATTTTACACAATCACCATAAATAGGCTTCAACACATCATAATACAATTTTAACATGTGTAATTCGGCCAATTCCAATATCACAGCCCCTACATAAATAGGCTTATCAAACTTAATCTTTCTTTTTTTCATGTTGAAGAGTGCCATATACTCATCATAAATTCTTCTGTAGTTGAAATTAGGCTTTGCTCTCAATTTTTTGCTCAGGCTGGGGTCAGTAATTATTTTAACAACAGTATGTTTTCTGACATTTTCTATGGTTTTGCCATACACAGAATTTACCATCAATTTAAACAAAGATTTATCAAATTGGCTCATTGCAGATGTTCGAAGCTCTGTATTTGTATCAATATATGGTTTCAACCATCTTGAGTGCCTGAACCTCAAAACTTTGCCAACTTTGGTCACTTGAACACCATGATGCATCAGGAACTGGAGGTTTTTGTAATATAAGACATAATCCTGTTTTGGCTCCAGAGTCATCATCAATTTCTTCTGTTTAGAGCCAGGTGAACAGTTAACCTCAGGAATTGGGGGCAGATCAGAAAATATGTTGTGTAAATTATCTGGAATTGTCAGATCAACTTCTAAGAACAGTGTCACATCCAGAATTTCAGTCGCCCACCAGAATCGAACTCAGTAACTTTATTCCGACTACCATATTCCTTTAACCATAACTTTCCTTTACGTTATTCATTGCTCAGCAATGGTAAGTTGTTAAGAGGCTTAGAAGAGCTACTTCGACAAGGAAAATACTTGTTTATCAACTTGGCAAGAAGCCAAAACAGGATACAGCTTATCGCATATGTCAGAGGTCTGCCCGCTTTGGTTTGGTAATCTGCATTGTTTGTCTTCCGGAGGGAAGCACGCTTTGTCGAGGGTTATCCCTGCCAAGCCGCAGAAAGAAATAACGAGCTTCCTGTTTGTTTGTAGAGTTGATAAGATCACGCCACTCAAATGCTCGAGTGGATGATCAATTACCATGATTTCCTTATCCAACCTTTCAAGCCCACAGAGCCAAAAACATTAACCTTTCATATATGGTAATAGGAACTTTCCCAATTCTTTAGAAACTTGCTATTTCTTAGGATTTAACATAAGCCAGAGTTCAAAGAATAACACGTCAGCCAGAGGGCGCCAGTAGGTAACCCCACCCAGTGACAAGCCTTTTTCAGTCGTATAAAAGCTTAGGTTTTGCCTCAAATGTCAGTCAGTCAGTCAGAGAGAGTAGAGTCAGAGCTTCAGAGAGTGTAAGACATAGAGAGAGCAGAAGATTCATTCAGTTCATTCATTTAGTTTAGTCAGAGAGAGTAGAATCAAGCCAGGTTCTAAGCTTGAACCATGAAGCCAACTTCACTAGAAGCATAGCTGCAAGGTAATGTATGTGTTCTTGTATATTTTTATATACTAGTAGGCCTAACGAGCCCATGTAACTTAAATGTTCATCGTACAACTCCACAGGAAAGGAGACTCGATCAAACAGATCGATATGTACACTTCGAACGATCACTCATGGCGAGTGAATACATTAGGGTCTGTATAAAGCCCGATATTGTAACATTTACTAATGAATATATGTTTATTAAGTTTACCTTTGTGTTTCTCTTTTATTTATCTTGATTTCAGAAGGTAATGCATACAAGTCTCATTCCAACAGTCATAGCTACCGAGATAGTGTCTAATCTCTACGGAAATGTTAATGGTGAATGTCAATTCCTTTAAATTCTTAACTCTTAGAAGTTAAGTGGTGGAACCCCCCATATATATACATATATATTGCCCTTTTCTCTTTGTATCTTGTGCTCTTCTGCCGGGAGTACAGATGAGAAAAGAGTGTACAGCCCAAGAACCTAGTTCTGTGTCAGGTGAGCGCAGTGGCTGTGAGATCCCTGGTGAGCCCCGGCAAACATATGTCTCACGGACTCTGAGGGTAGCCCAGTGGTAGACTTGGAAGTCTATGGTTCGAGTCAGGGTTCGTGACATATTAAATGGTGGAGGTGCGGGGCATCTCACCAAAAGTAGTAGTAAAAGTGAGAAGGCATCTCACCAAGAGTAGTAGTAAAAGTTGATTAACACTCACCAAAATAATTGGTGCATGAAATTATTGAAATTGCTGAAACTATGACTTTGGAAATACTTGGATGTCTGATCAAGAAATAAAAGAGACAAGACGTAGCGAAAGAATTGCATCACGTAGACAAATAGAAATTCCGTGTATCCTTAGTGAATGTAACCAGCCTATAGCGGAAAGAAAACCACAAATAGTCACAATGCCGACCGACGCAGAAAGCACTAGTACAACGACAACGTCAGTTCCATGTCACGGGCGAGTACCGTCCGTGCAGCCCGACACGTTTTCAGGAAATAAAGGTGAAAACGTCCGACAGTTTATTCAGACCTATGAGAGGGTAGCAATGATTGACGGAGGGTAATGACGCACTTGCCCATGCCGTTCGAACCCCAAACGAGTAAGGACGGAGCGAGATGGGAATCGCTTCGTAAATCAGGCGAACAATGTAAAACCCCTAAAACCATGGACGGTAACGGCAATATTCCTTCATACTCTGGTCTTATAAAAGTTGTCAGTTTTCATTCCCAAGTAAAAGAAAGACAAGAAAAAAGTCTTAATCAAGAATCGCCCTGTGTAGATAAGGAGTGCGAAATAGGGAGTGATAGTGACTTTCAAAATAAAGAAACGCCCAGTAAGATAATCTTAACTAAGCTCATTAATATTATCAAGAAGCTGAAGCAAGCCAATGCTTTTCGTGTCAACCAAAGCGTCCTAACGCCAACTTTTTATGCCCACGTGATGTCGAAGCGACGCCAAAATATCACGCCACTAGGCAGCAAACACGTGATAACGTCCGGTAGCAACGCAGTGACGCCACATCAGCGATCAGGACTTAGCCACTCAGGGAACACCGTCGAGTCTTGCGACCGCACCCAGTTGCGCGCGCGTATGACGCCATCATGTCGCCAAGAGGGAACACATGATCGAGTCAGCCAACCAGAGGCTATCTCAAGGAACGCCGACCGCACCCAAGTGCGTACGCAAATAGTAACGCAAGATAGCACCAAACAAAGCTTCGAGTAAATCAACAAAAATCAAGTGATTCTGAACTTAGTGAGTCTTCACGTTGTGATTGTGATCCAGCACCTATTGGAAAGCCACCAGCTACAGAGATTTTGAATTATCCAACTTCTTTACCAGATGCTCAGGTAAATATAACTTCTTTGAAATGTTCAGGTTTTGATGATAATTTTGAAACCAGTTTAGAAGCCAGAAAAGAGAAAAGAAAGAGGAGAAAGGAAAAGAAAGTGTTTAAAGTGATGGTCAATACGTTTCTTCCATCTCGTCAGCATACGCAGATCACTGTAACTTATCCATTTACAACTTCAAAAGAAAGTGATCGTGAATATTTACTGGAACCTTCTGATGGTCTATACAATCAGTTTAGATGTTTAGTGCCACGAATGTTAGTGAAACCTTCCGACTTGAAAGCTGTGCCAATAATTAATATAGGTTATACCAGTGTTAATATCCCATCCGGAACAGTGATAGGAAAATTGGAATGTCTTTCACCACCAACGCAACCCCAAGTGAAATCTTGTTATGCAGTGGATTTAGATGATTTACACAGTGGAACCACTCCAGGGAAAGAAGATGAACATGACCTAGCAAAAGAGTTAGACATCAATCCCGAATTAACACCAGCACAAAGGAACGAAGTTCTCGATTTAGTGACAAGTTATAAAGACTGTTTAGCATGGACTGCCGATCAGCTAGGAGAAACAGACGTTTATGAATAACGAGATACGCTTCTGCGTGGATTTCCGAAAACTGAATGCTATCGCAGAAGAAGATTGTTATCCTTTACCACGCATAGATGATATCATACACTTTTTGGGAAATATCAAGTATATAACGTCTTTAGATTGTCGTTCAGGATATTGGTCAATTCCAATTAAGGAATAAGATCGACCCAAAACCGCGTTTATCACGGGAGATGGTTTGTATCATTGGAAAATAATGCCGTTTGGTTTACACAGAGCTCCAGCAGCGTATCAGCGATGCATGGACCAAATTTTCGCTTCTATGAAATGGAACAGCCTTGCAGTTTATCTAGATGATTTAATAGTCTTCGCAGAAGACTGGGAAACAATGGTATATCGCTTGTCAGAAGTTTTAAAACGACTAAGAAGTGCTAATTTAAGGTTATCGCCAACTAAATGTCATTTCGGATACTTTGAAACAGAAGTATTAGGATTCATAATAGGGAGAGACGGAGTTAAAACCGACCCCAAGAAAGTACAAGCAATCGGAGAAATTCCGGAACCTCGGAATGTCACAGAGATTCGCAGATTTTTAGGAATGTGCGGATATTACCGACGATTCGTCAAAGATTTCAGTCAGCTTGCACAACCGCTTACAAAGCTAACCAGAAAAGACCAAGAATTTATTTTTGGAGAAGAGCAAAGAAAATCTTTTGAGAAGTTAAAAGAATGTTTGATGAATGCTCCTGTATTACGACATTTTGAACCAGGTATCCCTATAGAACTGCGCACCGACGCCTCAGAGTCTGGTATAGGTGTAGTATTATGCCAGAGTAGACCGAATCCAAAGGATCCGTTATCAAAGAAGAGGATTGTAAATCCGATAGCTTATGCTAGTAGGACCATGAATGGGCCAGAGAAAAATTATTCCATTGCGGAAAAAGAAGCATTAGCTGTAGTATTTGGAATAACACACTTCCGAACGTACTTAATAGATCAAAAGTTCACAGTAGTGACTGACAGTCATGCCTTATGTTGGTTAAAAAGATGTAAAGATTTTGTAGGAAGATTAGCTCGATGGGCGATAAGATTGCAAGAATATAGCTACGATATTGTTCACAAATCAGGAAAATTGCATTGCGCACCAGATTGTCTTAGCCGTATTCCATCTACTTCATTATCAGCTCAAGAAAGAGAAATCATAGAAGAAGGAGCCATTGTCGCCGTCGCCCAGGTTAGCAAGGAGGCAGATGACACGGAGAAAGAAATAAAGGATATCGGAAAATTGCAGAGAGAAGATCCATTGGTAACACAATTAATAACAGAGAAAGAAACCGACCCCGATCAACTAAATGTACGATACTTTGAGATTAAAGATGGCATATTGTATCGAAAGTTTGGAGACCAATACGTGTTAGTTGTACCAGACAAATTGAAAGGAGAAATTTTGAGAGAAGCTCACGATTCTCCTCTTACCGGAGAACATTTAGGAATAAGTAAAACTCGTGGAAAAATCACGGAACGTTATTACTGGCCTAATATGAAAAAGGAAATTATTTCATATGTTCAAGGATGCCCGACTTGCCAGCAAAGAAACCGTAATGTTGGTAAACCTCAAGGTTTATTACACCCGATACCTATTGGAGAACCATTCGCTCGTGTATCCACGGATATATTAGGACCGTTGCCAAATTCTAAAGGATTTCAATGTCATTACTGCAACATGCTATCTTACAAATTGGATAGAAGCAAGATGTCTGAGAACAACAACAGCGAAAACAGTAGCCAAATTTCTTCTAGAAGATGTAATATGTAGACACGGATGTCCTCGAGAGATACTCTCCGATAGAGGATCTGTATATATGGCAAAGGTAACAGAAGAATTACTGGAATTAATGAAAGTAAAACATGTATGTACTACAGCTTACCACCCTCAGACGAATGGTAAGGTAGAGAGATTCAATGCTACGTTAGCACAAATGCTGAGTAAATATGTAGAACATCATCAAAAGGATTGGAGTGATTATTTGAGATTGTGTGTTTTTGCGTAAAACTGTTCAAAGGTAGATCAGATTGGTTTCTCGCCTTTTGAACTAGTGTACGGTAGAAAACCGGTATTCCCTTTAGAAACAATGGGAATAGAATCACTTAAGACACAAGATCCCACGACGCACCTATCTCAACATTTGGAAGACATACGCCAAATAGCAAGAAAAAGACATGAACAGACAGGTATATGATAAGAAAAGATATGATGAAAAAGTTAAAGACGTACAATTCGTCGCAGGAGATTTGGTTTTGGTATACCAACCTGCACACAAAATTGGGTTAACAGAAAAGCTAAGACGAAAATGGAATGGACCATGGGAAATCATGAGATATTTGGGAAATAATGTATTTCATGTAAGAAAGTTAGTAGGACAAAAGGAAATGAACGTAAACGTTAGACGTTTGAAGAGATATTTTTCGCCGAATCAATGGTAATTACATTTTTGTTTTTGAAATGTAAATCAGTAAAGACCAAAATCACAAATAACTCAGAAATTAAAGAACCTCATCCTTAACATGCATACCTTTGTACCTTCTTTAAACGAAGTGTAAACTAGCATTGAAATGGAAGATAATCCGAAAAAGTCTAATACGATACGATACATAAATGGAAGAATTGTATATACATCTTTCATTGTATACTTCATTTTCATCCTCACACTTTCGTCAATTGAATGAACTGGCCATTCATTTAAAACACAATCATTTCATTATCATCTTTTTCATTTATTACTTCGTCGACTAATACAATGACGAAAATATATTTGCTATTTATTGCAAATCATACGTATATCTTCGTCTATATCAGGATTTATCTTTAACAGGTTCTACTTAAAGATTGACCCAGCTGATATTTCACCTGAGACAATTTAGGATCTACATCCTGTTTCTTCTCACGAAGAGCAATAAGAAGTTAGGTGAGTTAAGAAACCTTATGAGTTGTGTCACCAAATAAGTGTTTTGTGATTACATATCAATCTGAAGGAGAGTTATGCAAATTAGATATTTTTGAAGTGTTATTAATACCAGAAGCCGTCAGAAGGCGAGTGCAAGAAACGATAGATGAGATTCTAATCGAAACGTTTATTGGTTGTTCTTTAATTGAAGTTAAGAAGAGTATAGGACCAAGTGCTCTTGTCTTCTTTGCACAGAGCCTTTGTTCACATTATGTACCATTTGCTAACTATCAAATAAATCCCGAGATTAGTGGAGGAGTTCAAGAAATCCCATATTTAGAGTGTAGTAGACTATTGTTTAACATTAAGAGAAATACAGTAACAGTTTTATCAGAGTGGAGAAAGAAATACGGATTGAATTGGAAATTAAAGGTTACCACCGATTCAACAGGACATAAAATTTGCACGAATACCACATCCCGTTAAGAAAAGTTCGAGCCACTGAAAGTCAATGTCATTGCATTACACAAGGAAATATCCTCATATTCCATTGGAATTGGAAGATAGGAAGATTAAGTATAAAGAATTTTTGCCCTATTTCTTTGATACAAAACGGTATACAGTAGATCAAGTCTTAGAAAACCAGAGCATTGCTAGATTCGAGTATGTGTTAAACGATATACTTGCCAAGGATACCGTAATAAACTTCGCAGATGTATATTATGTACTAATAAGAAGATTGTTTGAATTGTGTACGCCATACGGCCCACCACCGTTAGTATCTATACAGACAGTACAGGGAACAGAACCAAACCAGTTAGATATTTCGTCTAAACCATTTAAGAAAAGAAAATTAGACAATGAGTCTTCAACCTCTAGCTATTCTACACGATAGAAATAAGGTATATTGTCCTTATTGTGAGAGACAAGAATTAGCCGAATTCCACGATTTTGGATATAATAGGCTGTATTGCATTAATATGCTTTGTCGATATTATAGATGCTATGTCCTAAGACAAGAAAAGGAGTATTTGTATAAAGCACCATACACATTAAGACTACCCAGAAGCTATTTTTGCAGATTTTGTAAAGAGTTTTGTCATAAAACTGTCCAACAACATACAACTTGTCTAAGGTTTTATGAAGAAAGACCTTGTGTTTTTGAAAAGTAAAGAACACTATGTCCAACAACATGATTGAAACTATGAGGAACATAATACCTCCTCGATATTGGACGAATAAATGCAGTACTTTAATAGCCCATGTAGGTAGATTTTCTCTGCCATATTTTTGTTATCCACCAGATCATCAAACAATAATTTATACTACGAGAAGACATTTCACTTTCCCTTATGAACCTTTAATTAGAGCAACGAAGGTCATACAAGAGTATGGGGAAAATCCACATAAAGATCTGTAAGTTTATGAATTACGAAACTTACGACATGAGGACGAAATTCACGTAGTCCAGTCTTTTAAGGATCTTGTCAATGATGTTTTATCTGAACAACATCCAACCTTGTTATTGCACCAACCCGGAAACCATGTTGATGATATTTGCTTGTTTATAAGGGACTATAATGATAGAACCCCAAAAGTAAAACTTTTTCCATTTAGCAAAGTAAAAGGAGACCTTATGTATACCGGGTAATGTTATATTTTCTTCCTCCCCAGACACAAACCAGGGAACCCACAAGATTTTGATGGCTTTGGATCTTACCAAACCCGATTTATGGACCTGGATTCTAAAGAACGTCTACGCTCTGTTTGACGTACATTTGCTATTTCGAGGAAATTATATGATCAAAGAAGGAACATTGTTTGAATGGAAACAATTCCTAGACGCTAATGTAGAATTTGCTATTATACATGATATGGACATAAATGTTTTTCTCCAGAAAGTTGCAAGTGATACAAAGAAATTTGTATTAGAGAATTTCCAGAAATATGGTAGTAAATGGTTATTTACTTCTACTTTTGATAGGGAAACAAACACTATCAAATTGATAGCGTATGTCAACCCAGAGAAGAACATTCCAACCTCAAAGTAAACAGTTAATATAGAATTGTGTTATAAGTTATAGAGGGAAAATGGCTGAAAGTATCAGGGATACTTCCATTGAGCACCTATTGAAACAATACGCCCAAAAGGAATTAGAGAAATTACACCCAGAAACTATAACTCTTAGTGATTCTAGTACAAGTTCTAGCGCCAGTGTTATAGTTAATGAAACTTTACCCTCTAGTGTTACTTATAGTATGTTTGAAAAAGATTTACCACTAGCAACTTCTAGTCCAAAGACACTTGTGAGTAAGGAAACGATAACTATGTCAGGTCATGATACCATTATAGATATTTTAGATTCATCATGCATCGAGAAATCAGTAGGGAGAGGGACTATCACTATGAGCAGTGATGACCCTTCTTCCAAAGAGACAATTACAATTTCTTCCGAAGAAGAAAGTGATATTGTCGAAGTCACATCCAGATGTTCGACAATGTCTATCAGCACACTATCTTCAGAATTTTCTGATTATTTTGACTTAGGAAGAGCCCACAGGTTCAATTGAACTAAGACAAACCCAATTAGAGAGTAAAGAAAGTAAGGAAAATATTGAAAAGGTAAATGAAGGAGCAAGTACAAGTGGAAATAATGCAACTTCAAAAGTAGTAGAAAACCCAAATTTATCAACAGCCCAAACTATAAAGATAAAGGATATGTTAGAAATAGCTAGTCTTGCCCATAAGTTTATGAAAGGTTATTTTAAGAAGTGTTTCATAGCCAGAGAAAATAAACATATTCCGTATGGAACCAATGTTTTACCTTTAGTAGCATCTAGTCCGATTCAAGGAAAATCTACAATTGAAAGACATTATACGAATTATATATGGTTTAAGTTTGAGACCAAATAAAGTAGATAGAGAGATATGGTTTAAGCAAAATGCCTATCAACTAGACGCTTATATACAACGTAGCATATGGATGTATGGTGATCAGTGGAAATTTAGTTGCCACTTTGATCCAAATATAGCTAGGCTAAGACTTGTTAGCCTGCCTATAGAACCACATCCTAGTCAAGGTATTCGTTGATTCGTAAGAGTAATTGAATTTCATACATGATGTTACTAAATTTCTAACTCTGTAATAACTAATGAATTGTATTTTTAGTTTTCTAACCAGTTTCAGAAATCTCAGTGAACAAATTGGTATAAGTTCCAAACCTATTTCCAAAAGGTACCAATCAACCGGATAGATCCAGAGGAAATCGAGCCAGAAGATGACTCGCCAACTGTTTCTGGAAATCTACTTCGGTATACTGGTAACTATTTCTTTTCAGGTTTATGGAAACCCATTACCACCAATACGTTTAGTATCCGGAGGATACTGGAATATCATTAGTGGATTAACAATGTATGAAGCCACGATCCCATTAGTATATGAAAATGTCTTAGTCAAACCTCCAGTTATAGAACCTAGTTTATGGCAAATTTCAAATTCAGAAAGAAGTCATTTATGTAATGAACATGAGGAAACTGATTCCCTATTTTGTTTTATAGATGAAGCCATAGGACAGTTACAAGAAGCTTTTCTTGCACATTTGAATAAATCGTCATTAGAATTTCCTACAGAGGAATATTTTGAGTATGAACCAGCTAGAAAGAAAAGAGGACTTCTACCATTTTTAGGAGATTTCCTTGGATGGTGTTGCTCAGTAGCAACAGATAAAGAAGTTCAAAGTTCTAAAGTAGAAAATCGAAAATTGAAGCAAGCAATTTTGAAGATCACTAGAAGTTTAAAACATTTTGACAGAGATATAGTCACTATTAGATATGGATTAAAAGATGTGGCTAAACAGATAAACAAATCACTTGATGCAGTAGAAGGAAAATTTGAACAAATTCGATCATTAGAGAACTTTCATTTCGCTGAGTTAAAGAATATGTCCCAGAATTTGCAGTATAAAGGATTATTGGAATAAATGCGAATCATGTTATTCCATAAGATAGTGTTAAATCAGGTGATAGAACAGGAATATAAAGAAATCCAGAATGCATGTTTTCATAATACTTTGCCTATGACTTCTATTAGACCGCCAACTTTAAGAGACGATTTGATGAATATAATAGAGAAAATTTCTGAGAAAGTTTATTAAGTGGAATGGCTAATGTAAAACCTAAGTCAATATTATAGTTTACCAATAACGCAGTGTATTTTCTCAGATACAAACGTAGTTTTTCATGTTAAAATCCCTATAAGCAGGATAGGAGAAAGAGTGTTATTAGAACGATTTCAGACAGTACCATTTAGATGGCATAATTCGACATGTATACTATTACATTCCACAAGTTACGCAGCCACTACCAGTACGAGTGTTAGAATGTTGTCAGGAACCTTCCTTTCAACATGTAATCTTCACACAGATAAGTTATGTTATTTACCACGTTATGGACACGATGCGGTAATAGGCACCGGTTGCCCACAGAAGATAAGAGAAGGAGCTACTATAGAAGAGTTAGCCAAAGTTTGTACATTTCAATGTACTCAAGGAAATCCTATAGTTATCACTGAAATATCGCCAGATAAGTATGTAATAACAAATGCTTTAGATGAAATTGAAGTAGCATGTAATGGAAACAAGCGTAAATTTCCTACTCATGGCGATCAGCCAGGATGGCGATCAGCCAGGAGCTAGTGAGTTAAATTTACCTTGCACATGTTCTGCTAAGATTAGTGATGATGTATTCATCCCTCAAACTTTTCCATGTTCAGACAATGCTGAAACGAACTTTCAGATATCTAGAGTTATTCCCGCCAGTTGGTCTCACATACCTACATTAAAAGTCACAGATATGAAAACGAAACAAGAAATGTTAGAGTTCAAATCATTCCAAGATTGTTTAGATAGTAATTGGACACAGAAACTACCTCATATCTATATTAAACCCACAACTGAAAATCAATCTGTTAACGATAGAAAAGAATTGTTAGATGAAGTTGAAAATATGGTTACAGATATAGGAAGTGAATTAATACCTTCAGATACCACAGATAATTTAGTATTTTATCTTTGGAATGGAATAATTAGCATTCCATTATTATGGTGTATTTTTAAATTAAATCGCACTAATCGATTAGTACAAAATGTTGCTATACCTATGAGTGCTATACCAGTAAGTCAAGTAGAAGCTCATGCTTGTGAATTAACCACTATCGAAGAAATCGCTGTTTACATATGTGTTGTGATAGCATTTTTAGTTATTGTAGTTACAGTTTATTTGATATGGATGACAACTTGCAAAGAGATTAGAGAATTCAGGGATAATACATTACGAAGAGCAAATGTAAGATCAAGTCTCGATGAAACAAAAATAAAATTTCATAGTCCAAATTTTGAAGGAAGGCCTAGTTGTGTATCATTTGAAACTAGTGCTAATCCCACGATGGAACCACAATATGCTACATTAAATAGAACACCTTCATCCTGACTATCCACATTTGTACTTCTTATGAATTTTTCATTATTGTCAGCTTTACAAATACCTACTTATATAAATTCCGGATTGCAAATAGAAGAGGTAAGCTCTCCTATATATTATGAAACATCTTTGCCCATTATATATGAGATAACCGTTTCAATACCACAACCACATGTAATTGATTGGGAAAATATAATTTCACGCGTTGGTAATCATACCTTTAACGCTGATCCTCTTACATATGGTTGGCAATATTTTAGAATTGAAAAGGTGCATGTTAAAACACTTTTTGTAGATAGAAAAGGTTATGACATTATAAGAAGTAAAATTTATGATTCACCAGCTTTATCATGGTTGAACTTTAAAACATTATCAGTATGTACGAATGAAAATTTGATGTTATTAATAACTTCTTGTCAACAAAAAGTCATAAATCCAAAGTTAATATCATTTGCTAAGCTTCAACAAGATTTGTTAAGTGTACAACAAAAGTTTGTAAAGACTAATCATTCCATCAGTATAGACGTTACGAATATAGGACAATTCTACAATGTACCTTTAGCTGAATGTGTACTATCAAAAAGCAAAGTGTTGTTTGCGATAAAAGTTCCAATCATTTCAAACCAAAGACATTTACGTAGTTTTTCTGTAAAACAAATCTACTTCAGGAAACAAACAGAAATTTGTAGTGTGTATAATGAAGATATAAACATAGCATACGATGATAATTCTAAGAATTTATTAACAACTGAATGTGATATTGTTAAAGATACTTTGTGTTTCGTTCACCCGAAAAATGGATTTTTGAGAAATTTTGAGAGGTGTATAATAGCTACTATAACAAAGAATGTGCATGAGATGTATAACTATTGCAATATGACATGCACTAAGAATAACAATGATCTAGAGTTCTACAAATTTAACGTTTCTACCCAAGCTTTTGTTGGAAACAAAGAATATAATCGTACTTTACGTATTGTATGCAAAGATATTGAAATCAATTTTCAAGTAGAATTTCAATATGGTGTTACCTTAATTCATTTAGGTTGCTCATGTTATATTAAGTATGATGAAAGACTTCATATTAGAAGTACTTTTCCTTGCATATTACCCATAGATACTACAGCTAGTATAAGCCATTTAATTCCACTAACATGGATAGATATAAACCACAAGAACTTAACCATACCTCACTTATGCCATAAAGAGGAATGCCACATAAACTTAAAAGATACGAAATATGAAATATCTATTATTTTATGGTTAACAATATTAACTTTACAAACATATCTACTCATATTTTATATAATATGGAAAGTATATATAAACACATGTGAGTGTAAGAGACCACGGTCTCGTAATGGAAGGTTAAGAATCAGAAATATGAATATTTCAAGACCTATACCTTCCCCACCTGTTATTCGCTATGAATCTGACAGAAATTACGAAGAACCAATTCATGTAGTAAATCAAGTAGATCCAAACGAACCAGAGTATATAACTGTTGAACAAGCCAATAGGCTACATAACGTGTAAATCTTAAGGACATTATGTTGTCAAGTGTATAACAGTATAACACCATGTTATAAAGTTATATGAAGTATGGTTATATACTAATATATTGTATGTATATTCCTTTGTATAGGAATGGAACATGTCATTATATTAATTAACTAGTGAAAGTTCACAAAGACTCTACAACAGCTCCTATTAATGAGAAATAAATTGAGCAGTGTAGTGCTACGATTTAATCGTTATAACACAAACAATTTCTCAAAGTGTTAACTACAGACATAAGCAAACTTATAGTGAAAATATAGTGAAATCTGACCTGTGTTATAAAGACAGAAAATAGTGTAAACATTATTTTTACCTATGAACTTACCTGATATGAAAATAATGTTACGAATATCTTACGTATTATAATCAAGCCCATTATCAAAAGATACATATACATACTTACGTATTCAATGTAATCAGTATAATCACCTAACTACATATTAATCTACTATTTGTGTCATATATTTTTAAGTGATAGAGTTTAATTACTTTATGTTTGTGCAATTATGCAATTGGTAAGGTTGTGAGATGATAGTTATTTCTCGTCGAAGGAAAAGAAATAACGAAATCATGAGTATTCCAGGCACAGATTCTCAAGCTCTCATACAGCTCATGTTAGCTGAAAATGATCCATATGTCAAGTGGCATATAAATAAACAAGTAAGAAATGCTAAGAATCGAAGAGAACACAAATTGTTCACAGCATATATAATGCAAAATCCAATTTTAGTACTGGACAAATTTATTCGATATGCCTACGATAGAGCAAATATTTTCTATCGATACGGAGAAATCGAACCAATTTGTCAACCTTTTAAGACAAACTTAAAAGATTTTATGTGTTTTGCCTTAAGTAAATGTAAAAGGACACGAGAACAGAATTTGTTACATCAAAATCTTCTCAAATGTATATTCAGTGTAATAGAAGAGTATCATGAAATTCTTGTACCAAAAGAATCTAGTGTGTTTAACACTTTTACATTGCT